>NC_060138.1:1154718739-1155021769 GCF_021461385.2 Schistocerca piceifrons | reverse complement strand
GGGTGGTGTTGCGGTTTTTGTCGGTGACATGCACCCCTCATCTGAGCTCCCTCTCGTTACAGACTTGCAAGCAGTTGCAGTTGACCTTCTTGTGGGTCGAAGGCTGACAGTCTGTTCACTTTACTTACCCCCTCAGGATGCGATAGACTCTGAGGCTCTCACAGACCTTATTAGCCAACTTCCCCGCCCATTTCTTCTTCTGGGGGACTTCAATGCTCATAATGTCTTATGGGGCTCTTCGACTACTTGCCCCAGGGGTCGCATTCTGGAAAGCCTTATGATGTCTGAAGAACTGTGCATCCTCAACTCTGGTGCTCCCACTCATTTCTGTACTGCTTCTGGGTCGTCATCAGCTATTGACCTTTCCTTTTGCTCTCCAGCACTCGCGGATTCTGCTCTGTGGGAGGTTGCTGCTGACCTCCATTCTAGTGACCACTTCCCCCTTTGGATTCGCCTCCTGGATGAGGCTATGGCATTTCCGGTACCGCCCCGGTGGCACCTCTGCAGGGCTGACTGGACACTTTTCAGCCAACTGGCTGTTTTGGAACACCGTGCCAGCGTCCACGAATGGGTAGACCATGTTACAGCCCTGGTCTCCCATGCTGCTGAATTGTCAATCCCACGGTCATCCGGTCATCCCAAGAGGCGTCCTGTCCCTTGGTGGACCACTGAGTGCCGCTCAGCTATCCGAGCCCGCCGTGCAGCTCTGCGCCGCTTCAAGTGCCGTCCCTCAGCTGACAATCTTGCAGCCTTTTCGGGTGGCAAGGGCCAAGGCGCGGCGAGTGATTAAAGAGAGCAAACGACGGTCATGGCAATCGTTCTTGAACTCCATCTCCCGCTCCACTAGTTCTACGAAAGTATGGGAAGCCATCAGGAGGATTTCCGGGAAACTCGGCCAGCTGCCTGTCACGGCACTGCTGCATCAGGGAAGTCTCCTCACGGCGCCGAGAGACATTGCCCAGACACTGGCCATGCATTTTGCGGAATCTACCGCCAATATTAACTGTGATCCAGATTTCTGCCGCTACCGCACTGCCATCGAGAGGGGTCACTTGGACTTCCGGTCTCCTAATTCTGAACCCTACAACTGCCCCTTCACAATGTGGGAACTGGATTCGGCGCTGTCTGTGGCTCATGATACTGCACCTGGTCATGATCAAATCCGGTATAGCATGCTGCAGCACTTGTTACTGCCTTCCAAGGAAGTTCTCCTGAATTGTTTTAATATGATATGGTTATCAGGCACGTACCCTGACTCGTGGAGGGAGGCGATTTTGATACCCCTCCTCAAACCAGGGAAGGACCGAACGCATCCCAGTAGTTATCGAAGTATCGCCTTGACGAGCTGTGTCGGGAAGACGTTGGAGCGCATGGTCAATCGTCGCCTGGTTTGGCTGCTCGAGACCAGGCAGCTCCTTAGCCCCTCTCAGTGTGGCTTTCGGAGATGTCGTTCCACTATAGACAACTTGACCCTGCTTGAGGCGGCCATCCAGCAGGCATTCCTGCGTAACCAGCATTGTCTAGGTGTCTTCTTTGACATTCATAAGGCGTATGACACTACTTGGCGCCGCCATATCCTCAATCAACTCCATGAGTGGGGCTTTCGTGGCCGTCTCCCCATCTTCATTCGGTCCTTTCTTTCCCACCGCCTCTTTCGCTATAGGGTTGGTAATGTGCTATCTGATTTGTATGTGCAGGAGAATGGTGTTCCTCAGGGAAGCGTTTTAAGTGTCACCCTCTTTGCCGTCGCCATTAACAGTATCACGTCCACTATCCGGAGTCCTGCCCAATGCTCCTTGTTTGTGGACGATTTTGCTGTTTTCTGTTCTTCCTCCAGTCTTGTCACTGCTAGTCGGCAGTTGCAGCTTACGATACAGCGATTAGAGGCATGGACTGCGAAGACGGGTTTTACCTTTTCTGCAGACAAATGTGTGTGTGTTCATTTTAATCGTTCTCGACATCTTTTTACCTCCCCTGAATTGCGTCTGAGGTACACCATTCTTCCTTTTAGCGACACTGTGCGGTTCCTGGGCCTCACTTTTGATTCAAAGTTGTCGTGGTTGCCTCACCTTAAGGACCTCAAGGTGCGGGCCCTGAAGGCACTGAATATTTTGAAGTGTCTGAGCCATCGGTCCTGGGGAGCAGATAGGGCGTGTCTGCTGCAGTTTTATAGGGCTTTCGTCCGATCGCGTCTTGACTATGGTTGCACCGTGTATGAGTCAGCAAGGCCTTCGTATCTGAAGATTCTTGACGCAGTAAACCATGAGGGTATCAGGCTGGCCACTGGTGCCTTCCGTACCAGTCCCATCCCCAGCCTGTGTGCTGAGGCAGGGGAACCGCCGCTCGCCATCCGGCGGAAACTCCTCATGGTGCGACGGGTGTGTCAATTCCTTGCCTGTCCTACCTCCCCTGCGTACCCTACCGTTGCCCGACCGCCTATGGAACGTCTCTTTTCCAGTCATCCCAGGGCAACGAGACCATTTGGGATTCGTGCCAAGCATTTGCTTGAGTCCCTTGGTGTGGAGCGTGTGGCCCCCCAAAGACAAGGTTTTACTCGCCGGCCTCCCTGGTTGCTCCAGAGGCCCAGCGTCCTTTTAGACTTGTCGGAGTACCGGAGGAGCTGCACTCCTGCGTTGGTTTTTACCTCCTTATTTTACGATATTTTAAACCAGCATCCCGACCATGTACCAGTATTTACGGATGGCTCTAAACAGGGGGACTCTGTTGGTTGTGCTGTTGTTTTCCCTGATCGAGTCGTCAAGTTACGGCTTCCTGCGGCGTTTACCATCTTTGATGCCGAATTGTTTGCGATCTTGCGGGCATTGGAGCAGATGAGATGTGTCCCCAGTCGTAAGTTCCTCATCTGTTCTGACTCCCTGAGTGCCCTTCAGACCATGCAACACTTGTACCCAGCGGATACGGTCGTCCAGAACATCCATGATGCCCTACTCCAACTGCAGCGGCAGGGGAAGGAGGTTTCCTTCTGCTGGGTGCCGGGGCACGTGGGTATTCGGGGAAACGAGCTGGCGGATGTGGCTGCCAAAGATGCATGTTCCCTCCCTCACGTTGTTGAATGTGCCGTCCCCCTCCATGCTGTTATCTCCCTCCTGCGTTTTCGCGTTATGCGTCAGTGGGAAGAGGAGTGGCTGGCAGTCGGTGAAAATAAGCTGCGTCTGGTCAAGGCCACCACGCGGCCATGGTGTACGTCCTACCAGTCATGCAGGCGGGATGGGGTTCTCCTCACTCGCCTCCGCATCGGGCACTGTCCCTTCACGCATGGTTTTTTACTCCGGCGGGAGGATCCCCCAATCTGCAGTGCTTGTGGCGTCCAGATTACTGTCCGCCACATTTTACTTGACTGTCTTTTATTCTCTGACCAAAGGGCGGTGGTTTCTTTGCCACCGGATTTACCCTCTATTTTAAAAGACGACGCATCGTGTGTGGTGAAGGTTTTACGGTTTTGTGTCCTGTCCAATTTGTTGTCACGGATTTTAGGGAGAGGGTTTTAATGTGCTGCTGGATGACTGGCTCACCCAGATTTTAGGTAAGAGGTCCCTTCGGTTTCTGACCTCCCTTCCTTGTGTTTCCTTTCCTTTTTTAGTGCACTCCTTCTCCTCTTGTTTTGCCTCTGTATGTGAGGATTTGGAACTGCGTCAGGTCTGTGTCTTTTAGCTGTTCCCCTTGTTCGCTGTTCGTCTTAGTCCCTTCACTGCATGTGTTCCTGTTTTTATGCGTTTGGGCGCTGATGACCCCGCTGTTTAGCGCCCGTAAATCTCAAACACACACACACACAGTACTGTCTTGTTGTACAGACGACTGTGTCTGGGCTCTTCAAATTGAATCACCAACTGATTATCTTTGTTAAACACAATGAGGCCACTGGCGGGCCTGGAGTTTTTAAGTTGGAAATGCTCTATCAGTTAAGTAGTGTGTTCGGTGGTAATTTTATCTGTCGTTACTGTTGGCATGTACACTGATCAGCCAAAACATTATATCCATTGCCCACCGCTATCTGGTGTCGTTGCGGGCACGTGACGCGGTGACAACAGCATGTAAGCAGAGAAGAGGTGGAAGAGGGATCACTCAAGCGAAGATATGGGCTGCAAGTGGTCTAATCCATTGAGATAAGGGACATTGACAAAGGGCAGATTTTTGTAATCAGAGCCTGTGAACGAATGTCTCGAAAACGGCGAAGCTGGTCGAATGTTCGGGTGCTACTGTCGTGACCATCTACGGAAAAAGGTAGAAGGGCAGTGAATTTTCCGTTGGCTGTTTTGGGGTAGCAGTCCTTGTTCTGTATTATGTTATTCTCCTTTCACTGTGTTTTGTCGTCCCTGTGGTCTAAGGGTCAGCCTGCTTTCCGCAGCGCTGCGGCGAGGACGTCTTGTTTACGTCCCGTCCGCGCGGTCGCGAGTGCCCGTAGTTGTTTACTACTGCGTTGTCGCTAGTTTAGAGTCCATCACTACCGACGCACCATGGCACATTCATACAGACAAACCACCATGAAGATCAGTTTTCAACCCGATCATGCACGACCGCGAGCTTTTGAAGTGGAACGTTTTCTACGTGACGACGTTAAAATTGACCCGCGAGACATAATTGGTATCCATCTCTCTGTCACGAGCAGTGTTGTCTACGTCAAGCTAGTAAGTGACGAGGTGTGCAACAGAATCGTGAGCGCACATGCGAACGATCTTAAATTCAAACATTCTGATGGCCATATTGGGGCGGTCTCTATCGATCACGCGGGGCTTGGCCTCCGTACGATACGCGTCTTCGAACTCCTTTTCGAAGTACCACCGGACGTAGTCACCGCGGCTTTCCAGCCCTACGGCAGAGTGATCAGCCATATGGCCGAAAAATGGACCACCTTTACAACGTACCCCGTTCTTAACGGGGTACGACAGATTAAAATTGAACTGACCAAACATGTTTCGTCATATCTTGTCATCGGCGGATGTAGGGCGATCATTATGTATGACGGTCAGCCACGCACTTGCTCTGGTTGTGGCCAGGTAGGGCACGTCCGGTCGGATTGTCTCCGACGTCGGCTTACTCAAATCCCGACAGGTGAATCTATGACTCCTTCTATGGTGACGACCGTTCCTCTCAATTACGCCGAAGTTACACGGGAAGCAATCTTTTCCGATGCTGACAACATTAGTCCGATAACCGCCCCCTGAAGATAATCACCGACCGACCTTGCAAGAAGGCGTGGATGCAAGGATGGACATTGACCCACGGGTTGTGCCGACAGCGGCTTTTCTTCCAGACACCGGAGCAGCTGAATAAATCCACCCACATTCCGATACTGAAACACACGTCAGTAAACAGCGCTCCCCGCGAAACCACAAGAGACGGCGGCGTGCTCCATCGGACGAGTGTTTGCAGCGATCGTCTGACATGGACTGTGGAAATTCCGACGACGGTACCGGCGGTAGAGGCCGCTGTAACTTCAAACTCAACAGATCGCCGTGGTGACGGCTTCAGCCCCTTCGACCCCACAGAACAGCAGGATCACAAGCAGGCAGCCGCTGCCGATTCCCAGCCAGCAGAGCCGATGGAGTCAGCGCCGAGTGCCGCAGCAGCCACTAACAGCCACCAACAGCCGATGGTATTTCATGGCGACTGGGCGGACGACTGGGAGGAACACTCCTTGCCCATCGTGTCGGACGACACGGGGGGAAATTTACCCCACCAGTGTTGATCCTTTCCCGCCATCAGTTACAGTGACGCGACAGCCTTACAAGGGTATTGATGGCCAACACAGATGCTGTGGATAGACCTCAAACTTATCCCGTTGCAACTATAAACATCAACACTATACGGACGCGCGCTAAGTTATCCTTGCTTCAGGATATGGAACTCTGCTTCCATTGACATAGCCCTTCTCCAGGAACTGTACGTCGACTACTTCCCAGGCATGTACGGTTACGATGCTTGCGTCTCTCCAGCTTCCCCAACAGGCAGCGGTGTCGCTGTACTTCTTCGGGAAGGAATAGTGGCGGACGATATCCTGTTTCTGCCTGGGGCAAGAGGAATGGCACTCACAGTACTGGGTGTCCGCCTTATCAATATCTACGCACCTTCCGGGACGGACAAACGTCGCGAACGTTCACGATTCTTTGCGGAAGACGTCGCCCCGCTCTTCCAAGGCCGCCACGACCATCTGGTGTTTGGAGGTGACTACAATTGCGTACTGGCGCCCAGAGACCAACTCCCACGACATAATCCGTGCCCGGAACTCGAGACGCTAATTCGAGACCTGCAGATGGTGGACACTTGGGAACATCTTCACGGCCACCGACCGGGACTCACGCACTTCACGAGTCACTCTTCCAGTCGTATCGATCGGATTTATGTCTCACGCTCTCTCGCCGCTGGAACACAGGATGCGGAACTGTGGCCTGCAGCATTCTCGGACCACTCAGCTTACATTTGTGCCGTCACCCTGCGGCGGCAACAAGTGTGGAGAAGCCGCAGCCCGTGGAAATTTAACATCGCTCACCTGTCGTACCCGGATTGCCGCCAAGCCGTTGAGGATACGTGGCATTCGTGTGAAAATCGCCTCCGTGCATATCCCACAACGATCCGCTGGTGGTTGGACTGCGCCAAACCGGCACTGAAGCGAACGTTGATAACCTACGGTCGCGACCACGCTACTTGGCGAAGACATACACTCGACTTTTACTTCCGGCTCCTGCGCGACTGCGATGCTATGGCGCCGTCTCCGGAACGACAAACGGCGGTCCACCGTGCTAAGGCTCAGATCCTCGCTCATATGCGACGCCACCTAGAGGGGGTAGTCATCCGCTCGAGGACGCAGGATTGGATACCTAGCGAACGCCCGTCAATGTTCCACGTCCTTCGTGAACGTAAACGACGCCAACGAGCGCTTCATCGACACGGAGGACGGTCATCGCCTCACCACGCAACAAGACACAAACACAGCGTTCTACAATCATTATTCCCAACTCTATTCCGCTCAGACCCCTGATCCGACAGCACTGGAGGACGTCTCTCAGACGATTTAGAGCACCCTCACCCCGACATTGGAAGCAGCCTTGATGGAAGAAATTACAGAAGAAGAAGTGATCGACGCCATTAGAAAAGAAGCTGTCAACAAGTCTCCGGGTCCTGGTGGCCTCCCCTTGGAATTTTACCGGACTTTTCCAATATTTATTAGCCTCCCGATGGACGGACATCTGTCGCGAACTACTATTCCCGGACGTGCCGCTCCCTGCGGCCCTTGTGGAAGGGATGATTATTCCTATTCACAAACCGTCCGGTGGCTCACGACTGCAGGACTACCGCCCGTTGACGCTATTGAACTGCGACTTTAAGATCTTTTCTCGACTGTTGGCGGCGCGGATACGCCACACCCTACGAATTGTTATCTCACCCGACCAAACGTCATTAGGAGGCGACAATAATATTCAAACAGCACTCAGTGAATATCGTGACTTGATCTCACTGGCGAGGGCATGTCGTCTGAAGGGTGCACTGGCGGCAATCGATTTTAGTCAAGCTTTCGACCGAGTGGACCACAACTATTTGGAAGCGGTCCTCCAACATATGCGGTACCCACAGCCATTCGTCACTGTCGTCATGCGACTACTCCGTGGCGCGACGTCCAAGGTGATCGTCAACGGCCGACCTTCGCAGCCCCTCACCATTTCTCGACCGATACGCCAAGGCTGCCCTCTGTCCACTTTACTTTACGCTGTGGCCATGGAACCTCTCCTCTGCGGCCTGCGCCAACGACTAACGGGTATGACGTTACGAGGCCACACTTTCCGACGTAAAGCGTACGCTGACGACCTGGTGATTGTCATCCGCAACGGTGACGACACCGCTAGCGCACTAAATAGGATAGCGAAATATAGCATGGCCACTGGTAGTCGTATCAGCGTCGCAAAATCGGTGGCGATGAACATCGGGGTCGGATTGTCGGGGAACAGTGTCACCCCCTTACAGCTCAGAGATAGTTTGAAATGTCTCGGCATTGATTTTACAGGCGATATACGACGGACCGCTGCTCACAACTTTCGACGGCTTTTACGAAATGTTCGGACTGGAATTGCCAACAACCGCCTACGAGCCCTGGACATCGTCCAACGGACCCAGTATGTTAACACACATTTAGCGTCACGCATTCCGCACATCGCCCAGATATTACCTATACCGGTGATGTTAGCTCGCCGTATACTTGCGGCTTTTGGGTCCTTCGTGAGTTCTGGAATGCTTTTCAAGATCAAATATGAGACTCTCACCCTTCCCCCAGATCGGGGAGGGCTTGGCCTTTATCACGTTTATGACAGAGCGGCCGCCCTATTTGTGAGCACATTAGTCAAACTATGGCACCGCCGTCCGGACAGTCTGACCAGTTTGTTAATAGAAGAAACGGCGGTCCACCGTGCTAAGGCTCAGATCCTCGCTCATATGCGACGCCACCTAGAGGGGGTAGTCATCCGCTCGAGGACGCAGGATCGGATACCGCCCTCCCTGTTGCCGCCTGTGCCGATACACCACGTCCCCTCCTCGCTCTTCTACATCGGTGTCTTTTACCTCGAACTCAGTTACGTTCGACTTGCCTTACCAGCGACTCAACTGGCGATGGCAAAGACGTGGACGACCCGATAACGTCGTGGAGAGGAAGCACCCGAACGTCAACTGGCGAGTAGTGTGGAGGACAATTCACCACGTAACACTGGACACTGACGTCACGGCGATGTGGTATATCACTGCCAACGGTAAGCAGGTGACCAGATCAAGGCTTCATGCGATCCACATGGTAGACTCACCCACGTGCACGAGCTGTGGCGTTCAAGACAACGACGAACACCGTCTTAGCTGTGGCGAGTCTACGGCAGTGTGGCACTTAGTGAGGCAAATGTCAGCATACTTCCTTCGGGTAACGCCGAATCATATCGACCCCAAGACTATCTTATTCCCGAATGAAACGTATTACCCACGCACTAAAACTAATTCAATGACGTGGCTTCGTGGACATGCAGTGCATTATTTGTTTCACGACGGCACTAAGGACACTTTAGACTTTTGGAACTATTTGCAGGAACGACATTGCAAGATCCTCCGTAACCCAAAATATCGACAGTATTTTTCCAATTTTTTGTGGAGTGCGTTCCTCGACGCTCCACGTAGCTGGAACATCACGCGTAAGAGAAGCTAAAATTACAACATGATGATAGAACACTACACGGTACAACGTGGCATCTACTTTCATCATTACGAGAAGTCATACCTGGATGATACAGCAGATGGAGAGTTTCGTTGTGAACCCTCACACTCTGTAGCAGTATTTGCCCCATTTCCTCTTTTTGTCCCCGGTGCGAAAAGGTCTTCGCAGTTTTAGTTTTCCCATCCGGTGCAAGATGTAGCACTGGTTGATGGTGGTATGGATTCCACTCTTCAGTTTAGTTTTATGGTTTCCTTCGCCACGCACTTTGCTCTCTTTCCTTATGCCTTTTTCTACAACTATTAGCACGGTTTTAGTTATGTGCGTCCCCAACCCGACGCAACGAGTGCACTTACTAGTTTTCAGTTCCTTACTGTAAAAAAAAAAAAAAAAAAAAAAAAAAAAAAAAAAAGTCCTCGGTCCCGAGTTCCGAACCAGCCACCGTTTAAATTTTGATTAATAATCAGCATTGGCGGCCGAAGGTTTCCGGCATAAAAAGTCAACCTCATTCTCCCAATGGCCTTGTCACTGAGGGCGGAGGAGCGGGCAGACGTTCAGGGGGCATGCTCTTGTCCTTGGTGTGGGAAACTGACCCTAAAGGCGGAAGAATAAGCACTGATCAATGGCATGAGCGTGCAGAAGATACTGGAAACCACGACTTTAACAACACACAAAGTATACCAGTACATGTGGCCTGTAATTGAAAAAATGTCACGATGATCTTTCCATTGGCAGAAGATTCCAACATATTCCCCCATTCGGGTCTCCAGGAAGAGACTGCAAAGAGGGAGCTGAACATGAGAAGAAGGTTGAATAACCGACGAAAGAATAACATTCGACGAGTCGGGGCGTGGAAGGTCAGAAGCTTGAACATGGTAGAGAAAATAGAAAATCTGCAAATGGAAATGCAAAGGCTCAATCTGGATGCACTGGGCATTAGTGAAGTGAAATAGAAAGGGGACAAACGCTTCTGGGTGTACACGAGTATAGGGTACGGTCAACACAGCAGAAAATGGTATAACGGGTGTAAGATTCGTTATGAAGAGAAAGGTAGGGCATCGAGTGAATTACTGTGAATAGTTCAGTGATGTAGTCGTTCTCATAAGAATCGACAGCAAGCCAACACCGACAACCATAGTTCAGGTGTACATGCCGACGTCGCAAGCAGAGGATGATGAGAGAGAAAGTATATGAGGATACTGAACAGGTAAGGCAGTACGTATAGGCAGATGAAAATGTAATAGTCAGGGTGATTGAAGAGTTATTGTTGGAGAGGGAGTAGGAAAGAGGGTTACGGGACACTATGGGCTTGGTAGTAGGACCGAAGAGACTGACTTCTGCAGTAAATATCACTCAGTAACAACGAATACTCTGTTCAAGTGGAGGAGATATGCTTGGGAAAGGTCAGGAATACAGAAAGTTTTCAGTTACAATACATCATGATTAGGCAATGATTCCGAAATCAGATACTGGATTGTAATACACACTCAGCAGCGGATATAGACCCAGATCACAATTTAGTAATGATAAGAGCAGGTTGAAGTTTAAGAGAGTAATACGGAAGAACTAATGCGCAAAGAAGTGGGATACAGAAGTGCTAAAGAATGAAGAGATAAGTTCTCTAATGGTTCAGAAACTTGGATAATGAATAGCTCAGTCGGCATTTCACTTCAAGAGGAATTGACGTCTCTAGAAAGGGAAATCACGGAAGTTGGAGTGAAAAACATAGGTACATAGAAGGTAACTGTGAAGAAACCATAGGTAACAGAAGAAATACTTCAGTTCGTCGATGAAAGAAGGAAGTACAAACACGTTCAGGGAAATACAGGAATTCAAAGGAACGAAATAAACAGGAAGTTCAGAGAAGATAGTGCGAAACAGCTCCTTGAAAAAGGTAAAGAAATCGAGAAATGAATGACTGTCAGAAAGATTGCTTCAGCATACAGAAAAGTCAAAACAACGTTCGGTAAAATTAAAAGCATTAAGAGTACAATGGGAATTCCACAGTTAAATAGAGTGGAGAGAGCGAATAGGTGGGAAAAATACACTGAGGGCCTTGATAAGGGTAATACTTGTCTGATGACGTGACAGAAGAAGAAACAGGGGTTAATATAAAAAAGACAGGGCATCCAGTACCAGAATCAGAATTTAAAAAAGGTTTGGAAGACTTAAGATCCAACAAGGCAGAAGGGATAGATGGCATTCCATCAGAATCTGAAATCATTGGGGGAAGAAATCGACTTTTTACGTTGGTGTGTGGAATGTATGAGTCTGTCGGCATACCATCTGATTTCCGGAAAAACGTCATCCACACAGTTCCGAAGACTGAATGACGCGACATGTGCGAGAATTATTGCACAATCTGCTTAACAGCTCATGCATCCTAGTTGCTAACAAAAATAATATATAGAAGAATTGAAAATGAAATTGAGGATCCGTTAAATGAGAATGACTTCAGGTTTAGGAAAGGTAAAGGTATCAGAGAAGGAGTTTTGACGTAGCATTTGGTAATGGAAGAAAGACTAAAAAACATCAAGACACGTTCATAGGATTTGTCGACCTGGAAAAAGCGTTCGACAGTGTAAAATGGTGCAGTATGTTCGAAATTCTGAAAAAAAGGTAAGCTGTAGAGACAGACGCGTAGTACAAGAGCCAAGAGGGAACGACAAGCGTAGAAGACCAAGAACGAAGGGCTCCGATTAAAATGGGTGTAAGACAGGGAAGTAGTCTTTCACCCCTGACGTTCAATCTGTAATACTACACAGAAGTATCAATGGCGGAAATAAAAGAATGGTTCAAGAGTGGACATAAAATTTTAGGTGAAAGGACATTAATCCTAAGATTCGCTGGTGACATTGCTATCCTCAGTGAAAGTGAAGTAGAATTACAGGATTTGCTGAATGAAATGTCCTAATGAGTACAAAATATGAACTGAGAGTGAATCGAAGAAAGAGAAAAGTAAGGTGACGTATCAGAAATGAGAACGGCGAGCAACTTAACACAAGGATTGGTGATCATGAAGTAGATAAAGTCAAGGAATTCGGCTACACAGGCAGCAAAATAACCAATGACTATCGGAGCAATGAGGTCATAAAAAGCAGACTAGCAATGGCAAAAAGGGCATTCCTGGGCAAGAGAAGTCTACTTATAACACTATCAATGCCTCTCTTTTATGTTCTGAAACTATTTTGTTAACCAATTATGGTATATAGAAGCAGTATAATGTTACCCACTGTAAGTATTTTGTAGTTTTGACCGTGAAGTGCCTAAAGGCCTAAAGTGCCTATCGGACATTTAATTGAATGTACTTGAATACATAACAAGAAACAGATCCTTTTTAGAAACTGTTTGCATTAATCAAATTCGCTCAAATGAAAAAAATAAAGAACACGGTTGCCAGCCTAATTAGGCATAGAAATATGTCTTTTGAAAGACAAAATAAACTGCTTCTAGTAGAAAGACACAACCTATACTTTTCTCCTACGAAAGTGCGATGAACCCAGTCACAAGCATATGAAAATGGTAAAATAGGTGCTATCAGTCATAGTAAAACAAACACAACAGACACTGTTTCTCTCTTCAATATTAAATACTTTATCAATCTGAGTAACTTCATTAACACTACTAATGAAAATCAATACTCAATTGGAAATTGGGCATGGACTTAGACTCAAGTTAGCAAATACCTTTTACACAGCATAAATTTAAATAAAGTTCACTTGTATATATATTCTCACTGTTCCTTAAAAGCAATAAGTAACTGATTTCATAGAAAATGATACTTCTATTAACTTTACCTTCAACAGAAACAAAACAATAAATTGGTGCTCATGAACTAATATAACACCTCTTAACACACACCATTAGCATAAAATTCAACATATGTTTCAAAACTAGTTAGCATTTTCTTTTATACATTAACGTTATATCTTTTGAGTAACTTTCAATAGTTGGGCCTTTAATCTTTACCACAGTTATACAGCAAACTGACACACTTTCTAAAACACTGACTCAAATTTTGTACTATTTTAATGGACTGCACAACGTTTATTTACCAGGAAGAACATTTGCAGCCACTCTTTAAAACATTTACTTTTGAAACTAGCCTCAAAGTGGTTTATTGCCAATTTGTTACTATCACAGTCTTTTACTTTAATGCCAATAATTAAATAAGTAATTTTGAAAGTCCACAAAACTTTAAATTGAACTATTTCAACCTATGGGAGGCATTCACTCACATATACTCCCACAACAATCTTAGACACCAATAATAATTTTGTCTGATTTTTACATTACGAAAACGAATAATTTAATTAAAGTTTTAATACGAAAACCTCGATTAATTAATTCTGCACCCTGAGAGTTCTGTTTATGTTTTTAGATAATAGCAATGGATAAACTATTATATTTCCTAACCGAACTTAGTTTCCTAACTGTCGGGTTTTGACTTTTTCAGCAAATTTTTTCTCTGGAACTATGATAGCTATAAAGCTGAAATTTGGGTACAATCTTCTCCTGAATGTCAAAAGGTAGTGTACCGATGTTGAAAATGATTGAATAATATTTAACATCATATATTTAGGTTCTTATAGGTGGTGAATGTATGCGTCCAGTAAGAGACATTGGAGAGCTTTCCCACGGCAGGCAGTGACAGATGTGCGCGTGTCTCCCGGTTAGGCCGGCAGATGTCAGCCCCCAAGGTTACATGCAGCTAGCTATCCAAAAACAAACGTTCGCTCGGAACAAACTTGCAACGCTACACACCTTTTCACTGGCAACCACCACATTTTGCATGCGCTACATAATTTCCGTTCCAGAGGGCAACCACAACACCTTTTCATACACAAAGAACTAAGAACCGTGAGTGAGGATCAGCAATTACAGATTAGCAAACAAACATTTTAAAGAAAACATATCATTTGCTCACATCGACGTTCAACATAAAATTATTTAAATAAAACTGTTAATCTCTAAATACAACCAAAGAGATTGTGTAAGAAAGACAAAACACATATCACAGATAATATATTACAGAGATTACACTTCATATCAAGTATAACTAAGCAGAGGGAAATTATTTGTCATCTTACCATAGTGTTACATACAAGTACCAAACACTGGCCTTAATTTGAGGTGGAAATTTCTGAAAATGTATGTTTGGAGCACAGCATTGTATGGTAGCGAAACATGGCCTGTGGGAAACCTGGAACAGAAGAGAATCGACACATTTGAGATGTGGTGCTACAGAAGAGTGTTGAAAATTCGGTGGACTGATAAGATAAGAAATGAGGGGGTTGTCTAGAGAATCGGCGAATAAAGGAACAAATAGGAAACACTGACAAGAAGAAGGTACGGGATGGTAGGACATCTCTTAAGACATCAGGGAACAACTTCCATGGTACTAGACAGAGCTGAAGAGCGTAAAAACTGTACAGGAAAACAGGGATTAAAACACATCCAGCAGCTTACTGAGGACGTAGGTTGCCAAGTGCTACCTGGAGCTGGAAAGGCTGGCACAGGAGAGCAATTCGTGGCGGACAGCATCAAAACAAAAAACGACTCATGATTCACAAATAAATAAGTACATGAAAAACATTGGAGGTTGTTGAGTGTTTCAGGACAAAAATAAACTGTAAATGGGAATTGCGTCAGAAACCGTCACCCACCAAGTCACCAGAGTATCGCATTCATACAAGACCAGGCCTGGCTGTGCCACAGCTTGTGCCATTTCTGATCAGTCGCAATCGCTACACAACAAACAGCACTGCGAGACGTTCTGCCTATGGTCCATCAGCTTACAAAGTCACATTTGCTGTTATAGAGTTGCCCTAAAGGCGGGTGAATACAGCTATAACTTTGACGCTCTCTAGCGTCATTCAACGACGTTTCCAGGCACGGTTTCCTGTCCTCAGTTTGTTCCTAAAAACTCCCTCTACAATCTTCTGAAGTTTGTTGGTACCGTTTTGTAAAACCATATATAATACTGTGTTATACAGTATTAGGTGTAAGCTGATTCTGACAACTGAGAACGGACTCTTTTTGTGTATCTCTCTTATGTATGTACTTGAAGTTGTTAATACTGGTTAATAAATCGATCTTATTATTATTTATGCCCACACGACCACTAGTTTTTTGCCTCACCGACTGTTTCCTCTGCCACAAATTTTATTGTATTCTCGTATGACAAGCAATTAAAAATACAAAAGATATTACTTTTGTTAAAAAATATAATTCAGTATTTGTTAACTGACATTTTCAGTGGATAATAATTGCAGAATTTTAAGTAAACAGGACCTTTGATACTAGCAACAATGGAACCAGGGACGTGGCGATTTTAAAACTTGTAGGGCCTATGCCACATACTCAGCAGTTGGCGAATATTGTAAATGATAAAACGGTTTTGTAGATAACACCACTTGCTACTTGGAAAAATCCGGATCTTCAAAGGACTTAAAAAATTGCATATTGTTCCGTCGGAAAAATGATGTACATAGACTGACCTTCAAATTCTGTTAGCATGAATAAAATCACAAAGGCCCAGTCCACAAGGTCCTCTTGTTAGTTTAGCAACTAGTATGTAATCCGGGATAGCTACACAAATGATCATATGTGTCTCACTAGAACATTATACACTTAATGAAGCAGTATTACTTGAGGAGAAAGAAAATAAAGCAGTCAGTAATGGAGAACTAATTTAGTTCTTCACTGTCTTCGATGGTCACGGCTCTTCAATGGTTTTGCGTCCACTTACCTTTCCACTTTTTCAACCCATGTTCAGTAAGTTGAGTTCAATACTCCCTACCAACACAGCAACTGCTCCCAGCCAAATTTTTAGGAAGAACATAATGAAGAGGATTCTGTAATGTCAGCAGTGGTGTTCAGTAATAGGTTTGTAATTAAAAGTCACATACACGTTTTGGAAATTCAATCAAGTTTAGCAAATGAAATACTGAAATGTAACTATGTACCATAACTGCAAAACTATGAGCGGTTAAAAATTTTCTCCCACAATGTCACTGATTCCACATGGTCAGTTTTGCAACGTAGTGGTGATAGATCTCGCCTATCCATACCTTTTCTCCTCTGCCAAAATCTGCTGAGATTTTTTTTTTTATATCCAGTATTAGGCAAAGCTGTAATGAGGCCCGAAATTGAGAATAATGTCTCATAACATGATCAAATGTGTGAATTCCTAAGTGATCAAACTGCTGAGGTCATCGGTCTCTAGACTTACACACTACTTAAACTAACTTCTGCTAAGAACAACACACACACACACACACACACACTCTCACACCCATGCCCTGACGGAGGACTCGAACATCCGGCGGGAGGGGCCGCACAATCTGTGACATGTCGTCTCAAACCACGCGGCCACTCCGCGCTGCGTCTCATAACATCTTTATATAAACATCTCTATATAAATATTGTCTCTATATAAATATTGTTATTTTAAGTTTTTACTCACAGAATCTGAAGTGAAGTTTAAATGTATGGTTCTTGAATCACATCTTCTCCCCTGACAAAACCTGGTGAGAATTTTGTATCCAGAGTTAGACACAACTAGGTTATGGTCTGAAACTGAGAATTATATGTCACCATTGAGTGATGATAAGAGAAACTGCCAACACCGTATTTAATGTGTTTGTTGTTGATGACCGAAAATTGATTCACCCACAAATATTCACCCAGTTACTTTATGCGAAAAATTATTACCAGCAGAATAATTTTCCATTTTTTGACGGAACTGCTGTAGTGTCATGAAATGTATTCCATGTTTATCAGCTGCTTTCCTCAGTGAAAATCCAATCATTAATTATTTTTGCTGCTTCCCTATGCGTTTCTTTTGGTGTTGTGCCCGTGTTTGTCTTCTTTTTGTAGTCTCTCACTTTGTCTTCACAACAAATCACAACTCAATTACATAAACTGCCAATGCATCACCTTTTTACACAGATTGGAACATAATACGCTTACAAACTGCATCAGAGCTCATCTGTAGACTGTGTTTAATAAGTAAGTTGCGACTTGTTCCTGCAAGTTGCAACAAGCAAAAGCAAGTTGCCTTATCAAGTCAAGTTATAATAGTTTTGTTGCCCTATTGAAATAATCATTACATAGAGAGAGAGGAAATTTACTGTTGTGCGTAAATCACAAGTATGAATTGAGGATGATGAGGCAGATGTAGAAATACGAGGGTTGGTTCAAATGGCTCTGAGCACTATGCGACTTAACTTCTGAGGTCATCAGTCGCCTAGAACTTAGAACTAGTTAAACCTAACTAATCTAAGGACATCACACACATCCATACCCGAGGCAGGATTCGAACCGGCGACCGTAGCGGTCGCTCGGCTCCAGACTGCAGCGCCTAGAGCCGCACGACCACTCCGGCCGGCGCGAGGGTTGGAACTTAAATATGGCAACTATTTATTTACAACCGATGCAAAAGACTTACATGTTTGCACCTGTTACTGTCCTTCAAAGTAGTCACCAGCGTTGTGTAGAGCCCGTTGCCAGCGTTGTGGAAGGCGTAGTATACCGTTAATAGAGCCTGTTCTGTTGTTGGTGCGAATGGAGCGGTCTACTGCCTGTCGAATCTCTCGAACAGTTTTGAAGCGAATGCCACGAAGTGGTTCCTGCATCTTCGGAAACAAATCAAAGTCACAAGAACTTAAGTCCGGAGAGTATGGTAGATGGTACAGTACTTCCCTGTCCCAACGACTGAACAGAGCAGCCACAGCTTGCGCTGTATGTGCGCGCGCATTGTCGTGCAAAAGGGTGGGTGGGTTGCGCAGAAAGTGTCGCCTCTTCTTTCGCAAAGCTGGTCGCAGGCGATGCTCCAAAAACGAACAGTAATGCGACTTAAGTCCTTGTGACTTTGATTTGATTCCTAATATGAAGGAACTACTTCGTGGCATTCGCTTCAGAACTGTTCCAGAAATTCGACAGACAGTAGTCCGCTCCATTCGCACCATCTACATCTACATCTACATTTATACTCCGCAAACCACCCAACGGTGTGTGGCGGAGGGCACTTTACGTGCCACTGTAATTACATCCCTTTCCTGTTCCAGTCGCGTATGGTTCGCGGGAAGAACGACTGTCTGAAAGCCTCCGTGCGTGCTCGAATCTCTCTAATTTTACATTCGTGATCTCCTCGGGAGGTATAAGTAGGGGGAAGCAATATATTCGATACCTCATCCAGAAACGCACCCTCTCGAAACCTGGCGAGCAAGCTACACCGCGATGCAGAGCGCCTCTCTTGCAGAGTCTGCCACTTGAGTTTGCTGAACATCTCCGTAACGCTACCACGGTTACCAAATAACCCTGTGACGAAACGCGCCGCTCTTCTTTGGATCTTCTCTATCTCCTCCGTCAGACCGATCTGGTACGGATCCCACACTGATGAGCAATACTCAAGTATAGGTCGAACGAGTGTTTTGTAAGCCACCTCCTTTGTTGATGGACTACATTTTCTAAGCATTCTCCCAATGAATCTCAACCTGGTACCCACCTTACCAACAATTAATTTTATATGTTCATTCCACTTCAAATCGTTCCGCACGCATACTCCCAGATATTTTACAGAAGTAACTGCTACCAGTGTTTGTTCCGCTATCATATAATCATACAATAAAGGATCCTTCTTTCTATGTATTCGCAATACATTACATTTGTCTATGTTAAGGGTCAGTTGCCACTCCCTGCACCAAGTGCCTATCCGCTGCAGATCTTCCTGCATTTCGCTACAATTTTCTAATGCTGCAACTTCTCTGTATACTACAGCATCCTCCGCGAAAAGCCGCATGGAACTTCTGACACTATCTACTAGGTCATTTATATATATTGTGAAAAGCAATGGTCCCATAACAGAACAGGCTCTGCTAATGATATACTACGCCTTCCACATCGCTGGCAACAAGTTCTACACAACGCTGGTGACTACTTTGAAGAACAGCAACAGATCAAAACATGTAACTCTTTTGTATCAGTTGTGTATGAATAGTTGCCACTGTTTAAGTTCCAACCCTCGTATTACAAATATTTTTCTGTGTTATGTGCACACGCGAATTGTAAAGATTACCCCAAACTATATCAAATTACTCACAAAAGAGTATCAAATAACCTCTAACTGTATCAAATTACCCAACAGCTGTATCAATTAACCCACAAAATCTATCAACTTACCCACATCTGTATTAGATTAGCCTCAGATTTTATCCAACTGCACTAAAATATATCACATTACCCCCAGATTACAGAAACATGGCCAGGGTTTAGTTAGTTGTTTCTTCTTTTCGTTTGCAGGTATTCGTGACTATAATTCATTAGACTGTGTAGCATGACAGGCACATGAATATTGGGTCTATAATGTAAAATACAGTTTTCATATGCTGCTACATAGGGTCTCTCTATTAAATGGCAGTGATCATTTTTTTCACATTTGTTATTATGAAGTTTTCTGTGCAGATGTGGCAAATTCCTGCTGTTTGAAATGTTTCTGCACAAATAATAGGATAGTTTGATACAGTTTGTGGGTAATTTTATACCATTTTGATATAATATGGTACACATTTTGGGTAATTTAATACAATCTGGGGTAATCTGATACAGGTTGGTGGTAATTTGATACAGTCTTGGGGGTAATTTCATATACAGTTTCTGTGTGGACATAACACAAAAAATTATGTACAGTATTTCCACATCTGTCTCATCATATCTCTGATATATACAGCACAGAAAATTGCGTCTCTCCTTGTAATCTTTATTTTTATGAGGAAACAACAATCTAATAATTTGAGTTGATAAGTCTCAACATGTTTTGGTTGTTGCAACTTCCAGGAACAAGTCTTAACTTCCTTAGTAAACACTATGATTATATTTCCTGGTATGCACAAAACCTCGTTGACACAATCTGGACGCATATATTGAGAAAGGCAATTTGTTTCATTTTGCTGCTATTTATTATGGAGTCAGTATAAGGACTACAAAAAGAAAATAGAGGCAAAACACCAAACGAAACAAACAGGGAAGCAGCAAAAGCACTAACTGTTACTTCTTCAATAAGGAAAACTGACAACAAATATGGAATACATTCCATGATTATACAATAATTCTCCAAAAAATGGAAACAGATTCTGCATATAATAACATTTTATACAAAATTAATATTTTAGGGTAAATTACTTTTAAATCATTCACATGAAACATACTGAATCAATATGTTAAATAAAACATTTGTGGAGTCTCTTATCACTCCAAGGTGATGTACTGTATTATTCTCAGTGTTTAGACCCTAATCCAGCTGTGCCTAATCTTGGATGCAAAAAATGTCATCAGTTATTGTCAGAGGGGAAGAAGACATCATCAAGAATCATGCACATCAACTTCCCATCAGACTTATCCAGTGAAAATGGAAACTATCAGTATTTATGTAGAGCTATTAACGAAACACCATTCTTAATATCAGACCCTAATCCAGCATTGCGTAATGTTGGATATAAAAAAAAAACTCGCCAGATTTTGGTGGGGAGAAATGTAGTTCAAGAAGCATGCACTTCAATCTCCCATCAGACCCACTTCTCAGAGACTGAGACAATGTTCCGAAAGAAGAGAGATGAAGTTAAAGAAGAAGAAGAGGACGGTTATGATGAGGAAGACGATGATTACAATTATTAAGAAGGATACGAGGATGATTATGCTGATTACATGAATGGAAGATAGTCTCCAACAAATTGGCAGAAGATATCAACCCAGCAATTAGTTTTCATGCTGGCTTTGAAATCGGTGGGCAGTAATTGATACGGTTATGAAATAATATCTACTGAAGAGGAAGTCTGAGACGCACCAATTATTTCTTGAAGTCGTGGAAAATAATATGAAAGACAGGTAAGCTGCATATCAAAACATTAAGTTTTATCTAGACTTAGTAAGATGATGAGGCAAACCTGTAATTGCCTTTTGTAATGTTGTCATTGTTCACTTTGGTGATTCTTGGCTATAAGTTTGATCTGCAGTAGTGCTCTAGATGAATTTAAGGTGGCACGTAATTTTTCAAGTAATACAGACAACTTAGATTTGTAAATACTTAACCTGAAACAGTGTGGTAGGAATATCGAACTTTCGGCCGTTTTTAAACATGAGAATGACTTTTTTTCTATTTTTTACTGTAGCTTCTATCTGCAGTAGTGCTCATATACATGATTTTACAATCTCTTACGATGTTCACAGATGAATTTAACGCAAGGTACAAAGACTACAGTCGTCTACTAACCTATAAAGTATTTAAATAGTGCCAGTAAGCAACATGTGTTTATTTTAAGACATAATACAGACATTTTAAAAGCAGAAATATTTAATCGGAAGGTTCACTGTGCATGCAAAGACTTACATAAAATATAATTTTATTTTGCTAGAATTTTCGTGGAGATCTGTAATTACACACGCATGTTATGGTACTCATACAGGCTCTGTGTACTTTAGTAAATTACACAGACTAGTTAAAAGCTTACAAGTCTGATATATTTATCGAACTTCTGTCATTACCGAGATAGTTACACATTCCACAGATAATTTCAACGATTCTTTTTTCGAAATGGTTATGTATACATGCATACATTATTAGTGCTGTCATTAACGAATGCATCAGTTTTTTAGTCATACTCATGTAAATAAACTTTAAGAACTTTTTAAAAAAAAAAGAAAAAGATATACAGGCTTCAACTTTTGAAATAGAAATTCGCCCATATAAGAAAAGCAGTTGTCCAGAAGAAATGACCTTAGGCTAGATTTAAAATTTGGTTTGCTACTTGTCAGATATTTTCTAATATTAGGCAATTCATAAAAGATTTTTATTGCTGCAATGCTGAACTTTCGGAGCCGCTAACAGGTTTAATAAGGGGTAATGAATGTCACTTTTCCCTATGGTTTTGTCTGTACGGACCACACTGTGATTCCCAAATTGAGTCAGATTACTTATGACGAATGTCATTAATATACGCTCAGTTAAAATGCCTAGCTCCTTGAGGAAGTGTACATGATGTCTGTGCATGGACACCAGGTATTATTTGTGCGTCCGCAGCTCGTGGTCTTGCGGTAGCGTTCTCGCTTTCCACGCCCGGGTTCCCGAGTTTCGATTCCCGGCGGGGTCAGGGATTTTCTCTGCCTCGTGGTGACTGGGTGTTGTGTGATGTCCTTAGGTTAGTTAGGTTTAAGTAG
Organism: Schistocerca piceifrons; assembly: GCF_021461385.2. Lineage (NCBI taxonomy): Eukaryota > Metazoa > Arthropoda > Insecta > Orthoptera > Acrididae > Schistocerca > Schistocerca piceifrons. The sequence continues at coordinate 1,154,999,355 of NC_060138.1, read as the reverse complement.
TTCTAAGTTCTAGGGGACTGATGACCATAGATGTTAAGTCCCATAGTGTTCAGAGCCATTTGAACCATTTTATTATTTGTGCAGTCAATACTTCCTTCTGAATGGCGAGATACCCCAGAAAAGTATTTCGTAAGACATTACTGAGTGTAAATATGCAAAATATATCAGGAGATTAACTCATTTGTTTCAAAGATTAGCAATTAAGAGAAGAGCAAAAGTAGCTGGACTTGATTGTTTGAGAAGCTCAATATTATTTTTCCAATCGGAGTTTCCATGAATATTTACACCAAAGAATTTGGAGTACTGTATACTGTTTCTTCTATCACGTCAAAAGGCAACTCCTCGCCCTCCAATGTACTCTTTCCATCTATCCTTTCTCTTCTCTATATTTAACAGTGGAATTCCCCATGCACTCTTAATTTTACAGCCCATGCATCTAAATTTCACCAGAGCCTGTTTTGACTTTTCTGCAAGCCGAGTCGATCCTTCAGAAAACTCTTTCTTTTCCGATTTGTTCATATTTTTCATTCATCCCTGCTCTTCCTACTTATTTTGCTCCTAAATGGCTCCTACCACTGTTTTCCTGAAATTTACTGAACGTTTTTGTACTTCGTTCTTTCGTCAATAGACTGAAGTATTTCTTGCGTTTCCATGGTTAATCCGCAGTTACCTTCCTTGTAAATACCTTTTCTGTACAACTTCTGTGACTGCCCCCTCTAGATGTCCATATCTCTTCAATTGAACTGTCTATTAAGCTATGCATCATCGCAGTATCTATAGCTTCAGATAACATCAGTCGAATCTCTTTATTCCTTACTACTCCTGGATCCCACTTAATTGCACAGTGTTTCTTCCTGACTAGTCTCTTAAGTTTCAACATACTCTTAACCATTACTAATTTGTAATCTCTATCTGTATCTGCTTCTAGGTATCCCTTCCAACCCAGTATACGATTTCAGACCATGATGTAATCTAACTGGAATAATCCTGCATAGCCTAGCCTTTTCCATATATACCGCCTCCTCTTGTGGTTCTTGAACAGAATATTCACTGTTACAAACTGATATTTATTGCAGAACTCAATTAGTCTTTCTCCTCTCTCGTTCCTACTACCGAGCCCATATTGTCCCATAATCCTCTCTTCCACTCCCTCCCCTACAACTACATTCCGATGCCCATTACTATTAGATTTACCAGTTCAACATCCTCACACACCTTTGCAAGTGGTCGCTTGCTTTGAGCATAAATATATGTCCAAGTGGCGCTAAATGTTATTATCTTTACTTAAAGAAAAGTTTTATCATCTCATTAACCTACAAATCATAAGCTACATCCTTAATTTTAATTTACTCGAGGCACTTTTGTTGTCTATATCTGCAGTCACTTTCAGAACTCAATTTGATAACTAATTAACTGAAGAAGTATGAGTGAGAACAACGGCATATTTAAAGTTATAAAAATAATGAACAATTTTTATTAATTCTTTAATACTTACAAGGAGGTGATAAATCTTACAAAAAAATTACGCACACGAATCAGAAAAGGAATGATGTTTGATTGGCAAAGCATTCATTGGGGTGCAAACTATACAAATTCTTCCCTGAATTAATCCCTTTTACAGCGCAATCTGACCTTGTTTACATGAATTCACTGTGAGGCCCAGTTCTTTTCAAATGAAATTAACTACGACCAAGTACACCACAAACTATGGTTCACCGAGAACAAAGAGCTGTGAATATCACTTAACAACCCTATGCCAGTGCAGCAACAATTTACCCTTTAACCTTGATCCACGAGGCAGCAGAAACAGCAGTCTGTGGGCGAGGAGCGGCGCACTGCGGCAGCTGTCTTTTTCTGACACATCCCCGAAAACTAGGAAATTAAGCGTACTGGTATTAACGTGAGAAACTTTCATATCGTAGCCCTGAAATCTCGGCATGTTTCATTGTGAGGTGCACCCATTCACTGACCTGGCCAAACCAATTTGACTCACAGGCACGACGGTGCGTTCTGAAATTGTCAAATTTCAGATGGCCGTCTCAGCGTTCTGGAATTGTCAAATTTCAGATGGCCGTCTCACGACGAATAAGTTCACCCTCGTGACATACGATACATCCAATATGATATGCAGTTCCACTGTCAGTACAGTTGGAAACTGCCACTGGCTCTTAGTCCACCACAAGTTGCAGACAAGTCTCACCCACTAGGGAAAGACCTGAATTTCTCCACTGGGGAAGGACTAGAAAACGAAAAAGGCAAAGTATCACAATCACTTCCCACAAATCCTCGCTATTGGAGACGAATTAGGAGAAAAAAACCGCCTCCACCTCGTACGAACCAAATGAACTATCCTTTACTCATTGAATCTCCCTTCTTGATTGTTTTGCTCGCCTGGGAGCCAATCGAGACACAGCCTCTACGTTTTGTAACCTGAGTGAAGACAATCAGTGACTCACAATCTCTCTTCTCTAAAAAAAGAACGTTTTAGACTCGGGAGTGGTCGCTCTCATGGTATACATGGCCAGGTTTCGGCAAAAACGTCTACCTATATGGGACCACAGTCCCTCATGTATGGAGAGATCTATTCTTTCCAAGCCGACCATTTCCAATTTCTAAAAGAACGTAGTTAAGCTTCCAAGACAGTCGGTAAAAGAACCTGGCGACTTTCTGCCGCCAGGGGAGTTAGAGTCTTGCTTCCACTAAACATGTGCACCAGCCACTGTGTTCGTATCGTTCTCATTTAACATGAGAATGCTTGTAGTTTTATGACCGTCCCAGCGTTTGCACAGGAGCTCAGCTCACTGCAGTGTTTCTCAAATGACTTCTTCCACTCACTTTGTGCCAACTGGCCACCTTTGTGAGGAGAGGGAGGGACAGGTGTGGCTTGATGATGTCACTGTTAAAGAGGGGAGGGGCCCAAATTGTCACTAGTCCTTGCTTCCAAAGTGATCATGTGGCTGCATTCATTGCAATTCAGTGGTGTCCTGGATATTTCCTAGCCCTTTTATTACAATAATCTACATAAAAGTATAAAGTCTCTTCTGCGTCCATTACTCAGGATCACACATTTTCCAGTGGTGTCCTGTAGATCCTAGCACCACTATTACAATAATCGACATAATACCATAAAAACTCTTCTGTGTTCATTCATTGGAACACATTTGAATAGTGTACCAGCAGGCATAAAAAGGTTAGCCAGCAAAAAACCAAAATTTAATAGGAACGTAATACATTTATTAGAGGGTAAGTCCTACTTCTTACTTGGTAGAACCGCAATGAATGTTATGTATAAACTAACTTCTGAAAATCTTCAGTGCACTAATGTGATCTCTGGAAATTAACGGTGAAATGCTTTTTTCTGTTTGATAATAGTTGTATCAACAACCTAGGAATTAGCTTATGTTCTTCAGCGTATATTCATTTACATGTTTTATGACAAGTCTGGTATTAATTCTGAAATAAAAATATGTTTAATTTTTTTTTCTTTTTAGAATGAACATCACTTTTCTTTCTAAATCACTATTATTTTTTATCTTTTTATCGTGACATGTGTACTACACATAAGCTGTGCTGCTGCGCACTGCATACGATACTCCTCAATTTCTGTGCAGTTGACTGAGGAATCATGGGAGCTGCAAATGATCTTATGGAATGTGGTGTTGGGTTGGAGATGGAGGGAAAAATCAATAAACAGGAATTTAAAACACACGCAGTGCCTTCATCACCTAATGTCTACTGAACGAACCATGGATATATGAAAATGAAAGTAAGTAATACACTAAAGAGCAAAGAAACTGGTACACCTGCCTAATATCATGTAGGGCCCCCGAAAGCACGCACAAGTGCCGCAACACGACGTGGCGTGGACTCGACTAATGTCTGAAGTAGTGCTGGAGGGAACTGATACCATGAATCCCACAGGGCTGTCCATAAATTCGTAAGAGAACGAGGGGGTGGAGATCTCTTCTGAACAGTACGTTGCAAGGCATCCCAGATATTCTCGATAATGTTCATGTCTGTGGAGTTTGGGGGCCAGCGGATGTGTTTAAACTCAGAAGAGTGTCCCTGGAGCCTCTCTGCAGTAATTCTGGAAGTGTGGAGTGTCGCATTGTCCTGCTGGAATTAGCCAAGTCCGTCGGAATGCACAATGGACATGAATGGATGCAGGTTATCAGACAGGATGCTTTCATACGTGTCACCTGTCAGAATCGTATCTAGACGTGTCAGGGGTCCCATATCACTCCAACTGCATACGCCCCACACCATTACAGAGGCTCCAACAGCTTGCATAATACCCTGCTGACCAGAAGGGAACTGGATTCATGGGGTAGTCTGCATACCTGTACACGTCCATCCGCTCGATACAATTTGATATGAGACTCACGCAAATACTTGCAGTCATCAACAGAGCCCAGACGTGGCGTAAAGCCTTGTGTCGTGCAGTCATCAAAGGCACGCAATTGGGCCCTCTGCTCCCAAAGCCCATATCGATGATGTTTAGTTGAATGGTTCGCATTGAAATTTACAGCAATTTGTGGAACCGTTGGACTTCTGTCACGTTGAACGATTCTCTTCAATCGCCGTTGATCCCGTTCTAGCAGGATCGTTTTCCCACCGCAGCGATGTCAGAGATCTGATGTTTTACCGGATTCCTGATATTCACGGTACTCTCGTGAAATGGGCGTACGAAAAAATTCCCACTTCACGCTACGTCGAAGATGCCGTTTCCTATCGCTCGTGCCCGACTATAAAACCACGTTGAAACTCACTTAAACCTTGATACCCTGCCATTTTAGCAGCAGTAACCGATCTAACAATTGCGCCAGACATTTGTTGTGTTATATAGGCGTTGCCGACAGCAGCGCCGTATTCTGCCTGTTTACATATCTCTGTATCTGAATATGCATGCCTATACCAGTTTCTTTGGCGCTTCAGTGTAATTCAGAACCATATATTTGTAAACAGATAACTTCAATGTGCCGCTAAGAACCACTACGTATCTCCTTATGAAATTAGTATAATTTAATATTTTTCATATTCTTGAACACTCATGATGCTTATTATGAACAAGCAAAACATATTTGGCTAGAAACAAAATGAACATTCTGTTGCAGAAGACCGAATTTTTCTCACCCACATGAGAAATATATTTGAAGTACCAATTTCTAACTTCTGCTGATGCTTAGGATATTTATATCGTGGCTCACAGTGCGATAGCGGTCACAAAAACTGCCTTTCCCTTCAGGTTGCCTGTGAAATTTCGCTTTAGTTATGCCACAGAGTCAGTTTGAATATTATAGCATCTGCATGAGCAAAACAAAAGTTTTTGCGAAGGAAAATCGCTTGCTATGAAAGCAGGTGGCATTCTCGATTCCTGCAACGCTAGCATTGTAAAAGCCGTACAAAAATTTTCTCTCTCTGGCAACAGGGTGGTCCGCAACTGCCCCCAATTCCAACCTTTCTTCAGCCGGCCTCCCTCCTTTCTCTTTCCTCCGCCATTACTCATATTTGAACTCAGTGAAAAAAACTGGCTCGCCGCAAAATAAAACTTGCTACATTCGTAACACTACTCCACATTAAGCTCAACTCTGAACACAATGCTTTGGCCAACAACCCTGGAGGGCAACTCACGAATACTTAGAAGTAGTATTCTTATGCCTGAATTACTGAAATATTAATGAAAGAAATTATTGAATAACGTTGCAGCATCAAGCCACAACAGCGAGAGAAATAATTAAGCAAAAGGTACTTGGAGCAGTAATATCTATTGTTTGCAATTTTACTGCTCAGAGTTCTCTGTAGTCGGAAAATAAACTAACTTGTGATGCCTTCCCTACACTTATTTCGATTCCGTGATGAAAGGCAGCTCCCTACTTGCTCTGATATTGTTTTCCGCTACATTTTCTACAAGAAACTGTGTAGAGTCAGTAATCTGCAGTGACTCAGAGATACATTAAATCCCTGATTCAATAGGTTTTAAGAATGATGTGTTCCCCGCTAACACGGGACATTAAGTAAATGCAATTCTGAACCATCACTACAGCATAAAGACCAATAAGTAAAATGTCCTTCCAGCAAGTATCTGAACTACAGAAGACTTTTCACAAGATGGTGGCAGTCCCTTCCATTATGTGACAGAGCAAATGGCAGCCATCTTTGTTTTCGAGACTAGTACGCACCTAACGCATGCAGTCTCGACGTTGCGAGTTGAATTAGCCCGTAATTCTGGACGTAGTCTCCAAAATATCTGCAGCCAGTGGAGTCAAATGCCACACCGGAGAACTTATTGCATCTCCTGTCATCCCATATCTCGCCTAATCACTTTGGCGAGTCACCGCGTAGAGTTGCCTTCTGTATGCTTCTGTCTCAGAAAGAACCACTCGCTGCCCGCACCAAGAATCACACTCCTTGGTCGTCTATCACCCTACTTATTAACATTAATACTTTAGATCCTTGCGTGATTCAGAAAAGTACAAGAACCTTATACAGTGATAAACACAACAGTATAAGATTTTAAACAGGGCGTTTGGATCGAATCCTTTGTTGGGTGGTAAATAAAAATGTCTTGTGACTAGGAACTCCCGTCGGGTAGACCGTTGGCCGGGTGCAAGTCTTTCGATTTGACGCCACTTCGGCGACCTGCGCGTCGATGGGGATGAAATGATGATGATTAGGACAACACAACACCCAGTCCCTGAGCAGAGAAAATCTCCTACCCAGCCGGGAATCGAACCCGGGCCCTTAGGATTGACGTTCTGTCGCGCTGACCACTCTTTTTTTTAATCTGATTTTGTTGGTTATAATTTGTTCTATTTGTTCGGGGCGGAAGTCCTATGACGTCCGTTTAAGTTCTTCGTTGATCCATTCACTCAATTTTTTTTTTAATTTCAGAGAGCAGCTACCCCTTCTGACTGAGCACGCTGAGCTACCGTGCCGCGCGCGGGATTATCCGAGCAGTCTAAAAAGTTACGTTGTGCAAGACGCGACAGTTGGCTGCGACTGCGACGCTGCCCCCTCCTCTTTTCCCAGCCTGGCAGACGGCGACACGGCCGCAACACGACAGGAGTCGTCGCTGTTTCCCAACCTCTGGTCGGCGGCGGCGGATTCAAATACATAAGAAAAATAAGAATTCCGATTTTCTTGCTGTAAAAAATACTGTATGTTAATGCAACAAAGTTACATCGGCTCCCAGAGTTAGTTTTTCGATACAGATTACAAATTGAAAACTATCTCTTCCGGTTTTGCGTGTTTTTTTCGCTGTATATTACTTCTCTATCAATTGTGAGGAAAGTAAAAGGCACAAAAAATTGATGTTTGCGTATCTTACAGTTCCACATCACAGCTTGATAATGAGGTGTCTATTTTTCCGATATTCGTCACAGTTATTCCGATACTTAATTTACAAGTAACCTACTGCATAAAATTTTAAACTGTGTACAGTGAAAAATGTGGTCGCTGGCTACTTTACGTATGGTTCACGTTAGGTCATACATCGTTGCCGATGAAAAGAAGCTAACATATCGAAATTATTTTTAAAGTTGAGATCAGAATGATATCGATCTCCATTTCCGAGATTTGGGCTCACATATCTCCGGGAGCGTCGCGACTAGCCGCCAGTTCTGTCGACGCGCAACGAGAATCGTGTGGTCATCACACGATAGAGAATGCATTTGTTTTGTTAAGCTGACACATTCGGACCTAATGAAACCATTTTATGTCATATTTATCCAGTATGAGTTACTAATATTTCTCCATATGCTCTTGACAATTTCATTTACAATGCCACGAAATGTAGGTTTCTTAAAGCCAAGTGATCAAGCAGAACTCATTTTCTTGGTTTTGCTGAGGCATCTGAACCTGTTCCAAGCTTTCTTTCTCGTTTATATCTCTGATACGAGTCCCGAATATTCCTCCATCTGTTTTTGCACATTTCACCTAAAATTCCAATGAAAGATAAGTTTATTAACAATAAGCGCACGCTAGCGCCATTGCATTGTTTCAAGTTCTTGACAACAAGATAGGGTTACACCTTAAACATCTCTAGAATTTTCATTCTGAACGTCTACAGTATACACTGGCAGAAATGTGGAAGACATAATGTCCGTGCTTGTTCACAAAATTTCCCCAAATTATACTTGTCAGTTTCTCCCATGCAGAAACTTTTGGAACAAGCTAAGGCAACTTTCATAGACGACTGAATCTTTATTCCCATCCAAATGAACTTCCATATTCTTATATTCTCACAGCATACATCGTTATGGATGACATGAACATTTAATCTTGCCAAGCTGCACTCAAAAGATGACTCCAGGATTTACAAAAGACGAATTTCAATTGTGAACTGTGTCAGACCAGAAGGGCCTTGTAAAACAGTAGTGCACTTTTGGCACAAGTTTTTTGAGCACCATCTTCTACCAATGAACTGAAGTGAATGTGACAAATTACTTATTGCAGCATATTGTTTGCGCAATCTGTTGAGAAACGCCTTCCTCAAAAACGAACATCTATTGATTACAGAAAGCTGTACAACAATCTGGTGGTGGTTTTTCACAACTAGAAGGTATCATCAAGACACCAATCTACCGTTTACTTTCAAAGTGAAGGTATTGTAAAATGTAACTTTCTCGTTGTACTTTAGATTGTTCATTTTAAAATGTACTTGCCGTTTTCAATTTTTATCGTCACAAAAAAGAGTAATGCGAAAATTGACATGCAAGTTCACTTTCATCATTCTAATTCTACATCTGCATGGATTATACTGATTTTCATAACAGGCCTGAAAAATTTGCATTAATGGGAAAATATTATATATTTCACTCACCTGCCAGTTTCAACTGTGCACCAATTTCTTTCCAAATTCTATCTCTGAACATAATGTCTCTATATTTAGAGTTCTTCAAATCGTAAAGGCAAGGATGTTGCGAGACCAGTTCACAGAGCATCACATCCTGTGAGTGGCTCATTTCAGTTTTCCTTGACTGGCTCGACATCTTTCTGGCAGCCGTACGTCTTTGTATCGTCCGACTTCCGTCGCAACACTGCTCACTGGTGCAGTGCTGCGGCAGCTGCCGCAACAGTCGCGCGTCACATCCCAAACTCGAACTGCGCATGTGCCAGCAGACAACTTCTGACGTCACGTAGCGACCCGTCGCAGTCGCTAGTGTGCGTCGCGTCTTGGACAACGTACCTTAGGTTAAGTAGTGTGTAAGCTTAGGGACTGATGACCTTAGCAGTAAAGTCCCATAAGATTTCACACACATTTGAACATTTTTTTTTTTTTTTTTTTTTTTTTTTTTTTTTTTTTTTTTTTTTTTTGCGCCACAAGAAAAATAAGTCCAATAAATACGGGTCCAGAAACGCGTACTTCACCAGGTAAATAAATGTTTATAGAAAGGGCTGCGCAACGCTTGGTTGCGGGTTATTACCACAGCCGTTGCATTGCTTTTGTCGGCTGGATATTATGACGCCTTACTCACATACTCTACCTAACATTATGAGATCTTCAGTCAGTTGTGTGGCTCAAGTCGTGTTGTAGACCACGTCAGTTTTCGTCGTGTACTGTCAACTCTGGGTACGTATCATGGTGTTCTACCTTCTTCTAAACGCTTGTGTATTTACCGGCACTGCTCTGATTGTCCGCGCAAATTATGTAGTGCATTTAAATGGCGCATATGATATTCTGCTATGGTTTAGCAAATGGATGTAGCCTGCAAGCCCATGCCCTCTACACTGAAAAATATCCACAGCTCAGAGTGCCCTGTGATAAGCTGTTCGGCAAACCTTTCCAGCATCTGAGGGACACCTCAGGAAACTGACAGTAGAAGGTCCCGCACAGTCCGCACGCCTGACATGGAGGAGCAAGTACAACGTTTTGTGGGAGAAACCCCTGCGACCAGTGTTGTGCGACGATTAGCAGCAACCGAAGGCGTGTCTCACTCTTTTACCTCGGTGGCATTTCAATAACAACTCCTGTGCCTCAGTCATCTACAGCGCAGGCCTTAAGACCATAGGATCATAGGATCATCATGGCAGACGGCGGTTCCGTCAATGGCTGTTACAGAAATGTGCTGCAGATCCACTGTTCATATCCAAGATTTTGTTTACTGATGAGGCAGGGTTCACAAGAGATGGTGTTGTGAATTTCCATAACAAGTATGTATGGGCAGATGTAAATCCTCAACCAATTCAGGAAAGAAGCCACCAACGCCGATTCTCAATAAAAGAACGGGCAGACGTACTTGACGATAGATTAATAGGGCCGTACATGCTACCAAAAACTTAACTGGAGCGCATTATCAGGACTTTCTCATTAATGTATTGCCTAGTATTACCTGCCTAGCTGGAGGCTGTGCCATTGCAGCAACGAATACATACGTGATTCACGCAAGATGGCGCACCAACACACTTCAGATATTTCAGCACAGATGGATGGGTCTGGGAGGCCCCACACATTGGCCTGCTCGTTCCCCAGGTCTCAATCCCCTTTACTTTTGGTTATGGTATCACTTGAAGGAATTATTCTATGCCACGCCAATCAATGATTTGCGGACACTTCAGAATCTCGTCTTCAGTGCGTATCAGCAGGTGCAACAACAACCGGCTATACTTCAAAGAGTGCGTCATACCTTACTCTGGAGGGCAGAGTGGTGCAGTGTCATGAATGGACGCCAAACTGAACACCACCGGTAAACACATGTTCGTCGCAGAAAGTATGCATTTCCGGATCCATGTTTATTGGACTTATTTCAGAAAGTATGCTTTTCCAGACCCTGTTTATTGGACTTATTTTTCTTGTTTCGAAGAGTACTATCACCTCTCAAAGTATTCGTCACTTTCTTTGAATACGTTGTGTAACAACGTAAACGTTTCTTGTTTGACTTTGCCCTCCAGATTTTCCGCCAGTGACAGGCTTCTGGTCTCATCTTAGGGACGCTTGCCTCTCTTTATCTTTGTGTACGGTGTAAAAGACTCGAAGCCGCCCATATTTATACCTTTCAACAGGGTTGCACGGTACGAGGCGAGTTCAATAAGTAATGCAATACAATTTTTTCTGAGAGGAGGTTGATTTTATTCAGGATTCCAATACACCATATTCTGGCTACAAAGCCATATTTTCCAACATAATCTCCGTTCAGTGCGACAGCCTTACGTCACCTTACTGACAGGTGCTGTATTCCAACATGGTACCACTCTACTGCTCGACGTCGGAACCTACGCCTTGCTGCATCAATAACCTCCCAACATCCACATACTGCTTCCTGCAGAGTCCACCCCAAATTGGGACGAATAGATGGAAGCCGGAAGGTGCGAGATCTGGGCTGTGAGCTAGATGAGGGAGATCAGTCCAGTGAAGTTTTGTGAGCTCCTCTCGGTTGTCCATACTTGTGTGGGTCTTCCTGATGTCGTGGAGAAGCAGAAGTTCGTTTTCAGTTTTGTGGCGACGGTTACGCTAAAGTCGTTTCTTCAATTTCCTGAGGGGAGCACAGCACACTTCAAAATTGATCATTGCATCGTGAGGGGGACATAAAACAGAATGACGCCTTCAGAGTCCCAGAGGACTACCGCTTTGACTTTATCGGCTGAGATTGCAGTTTTGAACACTTACGTCGGAGAAGAGATGGTGTTGCGCCACTCCGTGGACTGTCGTTTTCTTTCCGTTTTGGAGAGAGCTCGCCTCTGGAATCCAAAATGACAGGGTACAATCTTGCAAATACTGTAGATTCGGGTTTTGCGTCCTCACTGTTTTCTCAAATAAGTCACGACACATTTTCTGCTTTTCAAAATTCGAATATTGCCGGTTCAAATGCACTGCCGAATAGCACTAAGGAACATGTTTCAGACACCAGTGCATTGTTATTACAATGAATGCAATAAATGGGACAAAAGCTTCAAAAGTTAGACTCAATGGAACAAAATCTTCAGAAGTTAGACACAATGGAACAACTCCAGAGACAAACACAGCAACAGTTAGACGTAATGGAACAAAATCTTCACAACACGCATGAACAAACACGTGAAGATTTAACTACTGAGTTACATAAAATCGAATCGAAATGTCAAAAAGTCTGTAATGACGTAAAAACACAAATTTGTGAGCATTTCCAACCTATTTTTTCGCGTCATGAAAATACATTACAGAATCACGAAGCAGCCATAAAAGAACTGCAAACTATTGTTCAGGAAAATCATAAGACCTTGCAAGCTAAAATTGACTCAGTTGCATCTACCGATTCGGTTACGCAACTTGCAAAAACTCAGGAAAACTTAAAGGACACAGTAGATACGAGTTCAACACAAATGGACACTCTGAAACTTGGTTCAGAAAAACACACTGAGGAAATAAGTACACTATCGGAGAAAGTAGCCGAACTTTCGCATCAGTTCACTAACTTATCTACAAAGGTAGATGATGATCTGAATGACACAAGACCTGTAGCCATCACTGACACAGAAGAGTTTGAACAAATTAAGAAATTCAAACAAAATCAGAATCAAATTAATACGCAACACAAAAGAGAAATCCGGGAAGTACAAGATCAGTTGGCACAAATAATACAAAAATTACATATTTCAGAGGACACTCGCGCTCCAACACGGGAAGAGGGACTTAGAAATACGGAAAAGCCGCAAAATAATAACACTGCGCATTTCGGAAATTATGAAAGAAATTGGGAAGGTGCACCGATTTTTGAGATGGAACCACCGACACGACGTAACAGTGATCGATATGCGACTCGCCGACACGATGATTTTGACTATAAGCTGTTCATTACTACACGTAAATTCAAAACATTTAAGAATTCTAGCAACAACATTCACCCACAAGTGTGGCTCCATCAATTCTCTCATTGTTTTCCTCCCAACTCGTCATTGGAGCACAGATTAGAATGTATGTGTGGCTACTTAGAGAATGAACCAGCTGAAAGAATGCGATCGGTCATTCACGATTGTCACAGTGAAGGAGAATTTTATCATGCCTTCCTCTCAGCATATTGGTCTCAAGCTACGCAAGACCGAGTAAAACATAGCATCATAATGATGAAACATTTCGAACAATCTGAATTTTCCAGTCTTGTGAAATATTTTGAAGACATATTGCATAAGAATCAGTATCTGTCAAACCCATACAGCCCCTCGGAACTCATACGCATTTGCTTAATCAAATTGCCTGAACATTTACGACATATTATTTTGGCACGACGTGGCAAAGACGACATTGAAGCTTTTCAGGGACTGTTACAAGAATTGGAAATTGACACTGACAATCACAGAACGCGAAAACGGGAGCACAACAATTACAGGTCACATCCGTCACAATTCTGCGATGACAGAAATAATAAATGGATACGACAAGGCTATTCTTACAACCTAAATCGTGAACAAAACAGACACCACCCGTATGACAACTGTTGGCAGAGTAGTAATAACTACAGGAAAAGATCACCTCTCCACAGTAATGACTATCACAGAGACAATCAGAGAAACAGACAATATGGGAACCAAAATAATTATCATCAAGGAAGACAGAATAACTTCAGATGCAACGGTCCAGTGCGCAGTTACGATTCAGGGAGAAATTCTCCACCACTTAACCGACAAGGAAGAAACTACAGGAACTACCGACGTGACAACAGACGATATAATCATAACGACAGACCTGAATTTCATCAGAACTGGAGGGATTCAAACAGGGCTGGGCCCTCTCGGGAAGGTGAATTTGTAGAAGTTAGGTTTCCTAACCCAATAACGACGCACGCCAACAAAGAGATAGCAGACAATGACTCGCACCGCAGGCAAACACGTGCGCCGGCTGGCTCAGAGAAAAGAAACATAAGCTAACCTTGAGAAAAATTCCAGTATTCTTTACCGACGTATACCACATGATAATTGCGTCGAAGTTGAAACTCTGCGTACTAGGAAGAGTAAAGGATTGCACCACATTTCACACGTAAAACCGTTTATTGAGAGATAATCTGCTTCTTAACTTAGTCTTTGCCATAAAATTTTTCACTTCACACTACTAGTACAGTTTCTCACACTGAGAAACTGTTAACATGCAACTATGTTTTAAAATTAACTATCCAGTCAAGAACCTAGGGAACTTATTTAGACAGTAATTACAAATGCATTGCTATAGTGAGCAGAGGACACAGTGTTATTGTTTGTGTACATTCTTGCTTGTTAGTTGCACGATTACGTAACGACTATAAGGCCTACATATTTAGAACATATACTGCTAATGAGATTTTGATGCAACATTTTGGTTTACTTGAAAAGATACTCTTTATTTGAAGTACTTTCTGTGAGATTAAAGATGACTTATCATTTGGTTTCTTTAATAGCTACACGATTATATCACAATGCCACTAATATGTGACACAATTTACATTGTTGCTTTTGCGGTGTATCTGTTTTATATCTGCACAGATTTTCTGTATTATTCTGGAAAGTAAAACATGTTTTAGTAGTAACTTTTGTGGTATGGCTATAATGAGACAGCCTTTTTCGTAGCACAACAATATGTTACAGCACAGTACTTTCTTCATCATGGCAATAAGCGTAATAACTAAGATATCTATACGCAAAGCATTTCACTTTTGATTATGAAGGAGGTGAGTACATTGATTTCGGCAGAACTTTGCTTACAGAGGACGATAACTACGACACTTCCACAGAATTATCTTATAGCAAGACGCAGTTTAGCGCTACAGGACACACATTTGAGTGATTAAATTTGTACTTAAAACATTTATTTTTAAAGATTTTTGAATTACAATGACACAAAGGTTTTCCGTGGTACATTTCATTCGATTGCTGTAATCTGTAGCACCTGAGGGTATAATTACATTAATCCTCAGGGGGGTACACGCTTACTTTGTGTACCATGTGTTTGGCAAGCACAAGGAGCCCTAGCTAATATGGTATTTGCTTATACAACTTTACACATTGGTACCATATTTCTCTAACACACAAATTACACAGCTATCTGACCATTTAACTGAGAGATAAACATTTTTTTTACTACATCAGCGACACATGTTTACACAATTACACAGTTGGGTAACTTCACACTTATGAAATTGTATTTTGTCTGTACTTTGTGAACTGTTCATATTTTTTTGGAACCATTGTGATACTATGAGAGCTTTGAATGATGTATTTGGTAAGGGAGCGTGATTTTAAAGTACGTTTGAGGTAGATGACACTATTGAAATGAGCAGAGAATTTTTTTTTAGGTCTTGACATTATTGCAGAAAGCTACGACGTTTTTGAGATTTGACTGAGGTGTTATGATGTTATTTTTACGACGACGATGTGTATTATGCTGTTGAGGTATGTTTATGATCAATAAGATGATGCTACCGTATATGAGGAATTTGATTATGCTACGTATTTATTATGATGAAATATTGAAGAAGTGTCGACAAATACGTATATGAATAATGAGTAGTGGTTAGGGACTCTGATTTGTGGAAAAGGATGCTGGGAACCAAGAATCGTACTTTAAGAGTTATGAAATGCGTGTAAATGCGTGAATGTATCACAATGCTGACAAAAACTTTTTGAACACTGTTATATTCATAGGATTTTGTTTCTACACATTTGCAATGCAAATTCTCGACCTGTGAAATTTTTTATATGAGACTGTCACTCTAATGCAAACTGGTGTTGTAAATATTTCAGTAAGAAAGTTAAGTGACCACCTTCACGTTATGAGTCGTGGGCACCCAGCTGCGCGACAGTCGCCTGGAAAAAAGCCATTAGTGTGTGCGTTTCAGAGGCACAGGTGAAGAAAAAAAAAGGGGCCATTATCCTCCCTATTGACATTCCTTTGTAGAAAACATCGTAAATACGACACCCTCAAACTTGAAAACATGATTACTGTAGAGTTCTTAATTTATGATATTTACTAAAATGAAATGATGAGAAACATTTCATATCTATTGTCTTGCTAGTTGAAAGATTGTTTACTGCATTATGAAATGCCATATGGCTAGTGAACGACTTTTCACGCCTTGCTTTGCCTATTTTGTTTAATATCTAGTTCCTAGCTGCACTGCAGCATTGGTTAAAATTAAATTTTATAGATGTACTAATATAAATATTTTATGCCTACAGATCCAGTAAAAAATAACTTTATGATGGATGTACTCCAAAAAAAATGAGGGAGCACAAAAAGACATTTCCACTTCACAGGAATTGCATACATAATTTTTGTCAGTGACCTGATAACTTGCCTGCTAGAGCTAGTTACAGTGATGCATCACTCTAGTGTTAAGATGTGACATAGGTATTAAACATGGCCATTTTTACTGTAACATTTTTTTTCTGCTTGAGCTTTGTCATGATTAGATATAAGTTATTGCATTTGCTGCTGCTGTTTGCCAGGCATAGTGTTAATGAATTTTACTTTGTATTATTCTGTTAAGCCAGTTTTACTACTGATTTATTTTTATTGTTTGCTGCACATTGCCTTATATTAGTTGTAATATTGCATTTGCTCAGCTAATTTATTTTAGTGCTGCTTGCTTTGCCAATTTGAATTTTTTTGTCGTTGCTGTTTGTGTTAATTTGATATGTGCTGCTGCATTGCCTCGTCCCTTGGTATATGTATCTGAGCTCAGTAGATTTAAGTTAGCTTAAGAGGGGGCAGACTATATAAGAAACTAACTATGATTAATTGGAAGAAATGCATTGAGAAGCTATAAGAAAATGGTTTGGCAAAAAAAAAAGTCATGTACAATGGAGAAAAACTATTTTTGAAAGAGGATGTGAACAAAATACAGAAAGCATGTTTGGATAGCACTTTTTGGAAATAATGAAGAACGAAGGGAGATCTCCAAGAAGTAAAGAAAATTTTGTCTGCAAAATACTGTAGTAAAACAAACCCTGTCCTTTCCTTGTGTAAACCCACTATGTGTTTGTGTACTCTTGTGTATTTGTCTTTTTCCTGTCTTTATGTGTTTAGCTAATAAGATTTATGTTGTAGAATTTTTCTGATAATGTGTTATTTTCTTTGTAAAGATGTTTAGACATTATTTATTCTGTTCTGTTTTAATGCTCATGTGCGAAGTTGATGTTTCGACAGTTATTATGATCTTTTATGTATGTACTCATTATTTTATATATTTACTTATGTCATAATTTTTGTAACACCGATCTGAATGTTTATATCTATTCTTTTGTAAAGCCTATACTACTACAAATGTTATCTGTATAGTTATGTTCTTTAATGATGTATTTTGTACCTTTGTTATTGTATTCTTATGTTATAAAATTGTAATTGACACCAGTTCATCAAATTAAGTGACTTGTAAGTTACATTTCACTGCACACGTTTCTGTTGGTCATAGTATGTGGACAATATGTGAGAAGTAGGGACTCATAGCGTTTTCACGTGTATTAATAATTCGGCGAGGGACTGGTTAACAGCATTGATGGTTCTAAGGACAATTCCAAAATCTTTGTGAGTGTACAAGTGGTGGTTATGGACTTGCTATATTATCCGCAAGACTCTTCAATGGTGATTGTGCACCTGCACAGTCACAACAGATGGCTGCTAGCCATCTCTACAAGGACTACAGTGGGTCTGCATCTTTGATGACCCACCAATACCATTATTTCTACAAGGACTACAGTGGGTCTACACCTTTGCTGACTCACCAGTACCATTATTTCTACAAGGACTGCAGTGGGTCTGCGCCTCTGGTGGCTGTAATATTATTGGTATTTCCGTCCTACGAAAGCTTTGAGTACCCTTTGAAAGACATTTGTTTTGTATAATTTACATAACTGTAAAGATGCGCATCTAGCGCGGACGCTAATACATCGATTGCGCAGTCAAAGAAACATTCTAACAGAAGCTGAACTGTCGTTCCGCTTCGATCTAAATAAAAGATGACGGTAGAAAACTTTTGTAGATCTTCAGATTTTAATGTGCTTCTGCTTGTTATGTGAAAACGTAAAGGAGGTCGACTTTAAGCTAAAAAAGTGAGCGGTCTTGCCAGCGTGCAGACAACATTATTAATTAATAACATTCAAGTAATTTATGTTCGAAACTGTAACTCGGCAAGCTATTGTTATCGGAGGTGTTGAACAGTGCAAGAATTGTCTTTAACGAAGGAGAAAAGTGACTGTAATTTGTGACAAAAACGCGAACATAGGAGCTAGTAAAGGACAGGCTGAAATGTGATCGCACCATAGAGTTAGATAATTACTTATGTAAGTTATGCTGTCTATAAAGTAGCTCTAATTGCTTGTGAGAATTATTAGAATATATTTAGTGTTTACCAGACTTCTTATTCTGTTCTTTTCCTTTATACTTCTTTATCCTCCGTGCCATATTATTTTTATAAATGTCAAACAGCCTTTACTACAGCAGAGAATACTGCGGCATCCTGGTCGTGTACAGAAGGCCGCCCCTTGTCTTTTATACAACTCATAGCAGCCCCATTTATGAATGATTTCATTTGCAAATGCATTTTTTTTACTGTTCATTGTTAAAGGTCCCTTAGGTAATTATAAAATTCATACTGATTACGTAAAGAAATCCGGGTTGTTCTTTTCCAAGTAATATAAGTCTTTGCGTATTCAAAAACTAGCCTCCTTCTGACAACGGTCAGGAGCCGACCAGAAGACGGACGTCTTCGACCGCTTTCGTGTGTCCTGTGGCAAAGCTGTGCCAAACTGGGAACACGGCATTCTAGTATGAAATACAGATTTAAATTGATAGAATTGAAATATATTTAACGTAATAATAATAGTAATAATTTTTTTATCATACTAGATGGCCCACCAATACCACAATCTCTACCATGACTACGGTGGGTCTGCTCTGTGATGACCTACCTACCAATATTCTTCAAAACTTCGACTGACTCTGCTGTGGGTTTGCCCTGTTGTGGCCCATTACCTGTCTGCATGTCAAGAGCCAGCACTGTCTTTCTGTTGGAAGGACAACACTACTTCTTCAAGACGGCATGGAAATCCACTACTTCCGTGTGCATTTTCTTTTACTGCTCAGCCTTTGAGAAAAACACTGCAATTTTACTGTGATGAATGATCAGGACTGTCTTTATGGACTGTGAGAAAATTTTAGCTTTTGACCAACATTGTATCAATAAGTGTGTGCATTTGATTTCTTTGTTATTGTAATTATGAAAAATTTTTATCAAATCATTATTGGCCACTGCCCAAAACAATTTGTAAAATTTTTTGTGGGGAGCATGGGGGCTATGTAAGTAGGCTGTTTATGTTTTCTTATTGCCAACGTTACGTAGCGCTCTGTATGAAAATCACTGGCTGTGCTGTGTGCAGTCTGTGGCTAGTTTGCATTGTTGTCTGCCATTGTAGTGTTGGGCAGCTGGATGTGAACAGCGCGTAGTGTTGCGCAGTTGGAGGTGAGCCGCCAGCAGTGGTGGATGTGGGAAGAGAAATGGCGGAGTTTCGAAATTTGTAAGACTGGATGGCATGAACTGCTATATATATCATGACTATTAAGGTAAATACATTGTTTGTTCTCTATTAAAATCTTTCATTTGCTAACTATGCCTATCAGTAGTTAGTGCCTTCCGTAGTTTGAATCTTTTATTTAGCTGGCAGTAGTGGCGCTCGCTGTATTGCAGTAGTTCGAGTAACGAAGATTTTTGTGAGGTAAGTGATTTGTGAAACGTGTAGATTAATTTAATCAGGGCCATTCTCTTGTTAGGGATTACTGAAAGTCAGATTGCGTTGCGCTAAAAAAAAAAAAAAAAAAAAAAAAAAAAAAAAAAAAAAAAAAAAATGTGTGTCAGTTTAAGCACAGTCATCTATAATTGTTCTAAGGGGACGTTTCAAGATGAACCCATGTTACCCCGCCTGTGACGATATCCGACAAAACCCCACAAGCAGTTCCGCACAGATGGTCCTTCGTTGCTCTTTACGGTCTTCTGTAACGCGGTGAGGAAGCCAGAGGAGACAATCTTTGACTACCCCAACTGGTGGACGTCAGCACTACCAACAGAGACGTCCAGTTGTGCAGCAGGATTTTTTATTGTGATTCGTCTATCACCTCGAATGAGACCGTTCGCACATTGCAACATTGCAGGAGTCACAACTGTGTGCGGTCGGCCAGCACGCGGGAGATACGACAGGTTTGCGCAACCCTGGTGCGATGATGACAGCCGGCCGGTGTGGCCGAGCGGTCCGAGGCGCTTCTGTCTGGAACCGCGCGACCGCTACGGTTTCAGGGTCGAATTCTGCCTCGAGCATGGATGTGTGTGATGTCCTTATGTTAGTTAGGTTTAAGTAGTTCTAAGTTCTCGGGGACTGATGACAGCAGTTGAGTCCCATGGTGCTCAGAGCCATTTCGATGATGACAGACGCCTCGTCCAACGACTCACCGTGCTTTTGTTCACGTCCGGGTCTCCATAGACATATTGCAAGCGCCTATGAATATCTGCGATTCTTTGGGTTCCGCCAAAAGAAGCTCAGTAATAGCTGACTGCTTGGAACGCACTTCCGCCTCGGATGCCATTTTCATGGCTACATATAGAGCTACCCCTATCAGAACTTCATGGTACTATAGGGCTGAACAGGGAGTATTCCATGATGTCGCACAATGAATTCCACATATTTTTCAACTGAAACTGGTCGAAAAAAATATGTTGCATTACTTTTTGAACGCCACTCGTATTTGATAACTTCGGGTGAAAATATTTAGCCCAAATATAGCAGGACCGTTACAAACTGAGTAAGAGCGGCTACAGATATTAAAGATGTTATTTATGATGAAATACATCATTTGGGTGCAGTTATTACCTACGAATTAACACATATTATGTGAGTGTGCATCTTCATATTTTGAACCAGATTCCGCATTTTGTAGCAGGCACCTACACATTATAGGGACACAATGTGAGAGGAGGTGGCAGTAGTTTTGTAATCTTTGCCACAGGCAGCTTGTGAGGGGACGATCTCTTTGAGTTACCAAAGTTAATGTTGTTATGGATAGATGACATCACTTTCTGACTTGCTTTTTCAGTTGGCAGTGATGGTGTGAGAACTCACTTTCGTCGTTTTCACCATCTCAGGGTACGCTGGTTAAAGTAGTATCTTCCGGAGCAATTGCTTTAGCCACGATAGCAAATGTCATATCAATATGAGTGGGAAGATTTTCGCTTCACGAGTTAACTATTGGTTAACATAACATTGTTTTGGCAGCTACTTCACGATTACCATGCGTGGAGACAGGAAAACATTACATGATTATTCACCCTTTTAAATATACTTAATGCATAAGTTACATTAGTCAAAATTGTTCAGATTACTAAGGTAGTTTTATGTTTCCGTGTTTGTATCCAAAGTGATTGTTAGTTCAACAGTGTATAACAAAGCCACGTTCATCCTTTCAAATAATAAGCCTTCAACCGCCTTCCTCAGTTAAGATACAATAACTAAACTGAATTAAATTTTTAATTTACTTAATTGCGGACCTTCATACTTTCCTCTTGTCTACTGAAGTCTTAACTGAGTACAACCGTGCTCACACGCATTCCACCTTGCGCGATTTAATTAATCGTGCTGTTGGCAAATGCAGTATTATTTAATTGTCGACTTGCAGTGAAGTGTTACATCACAGGTGGGATGGCAGGCCAGAGCAGACCTTAGTTATCTTTGTTTTGCAGATAATTAATATCAGAGCGCTGCCAACACATTTTTGTCGTGTAATGGAACAGAGAACACTTACGAATTTCTGTACAGATTCAGATTAGTATCAGTAATGGTACATAGCTGTCCTACATGTTAATTAACGTCATACTCTAGATTGCTGAGAGATTATCAGTCACAGACGCCAGGACATGTTTCCTGTTAAATTAATTGCTTTCAGAAAATTTTGTTACAGGCTCATTCAGTATTCAGAAATTTGCAAGTCATATTACGTTCATGTGACAGTATACAATCCACACGGCTTAAAGATTACACACCAATCGCATTTAGGAGTAAAATCTCTAAAGGCTTCGCTGACGTGTTAGAAGTGAAGACACGAGGGTTGGAAGAGCTAACAATAAAGCTTACATCTGCATTCACGAACGTAGCTCAAACTGGAAGGTCCAACTGTAAGGTTACAAACCTATCAAATTCACCCTATTCAGCACCGGATTTTCCTGGCGACTGACGTGTCCAGCAAAATTACCGACACATTTCCCGGAATAATTTGCGGACGATTCGCCCCGAATGCTCGGTCTACGAGACGGGAAGCCTCCGCATTCAGGTAATTGGAGCCTTCAGCCTGCGGGCTTGTTCTGTTCCGCGAAGGCCGCAGTTCGCTCGGCAGGAGGAAGCCGTGGTTGCCGTCCAGGACGACGCAGATAAAGGGGAGTTGGGTCGCTGCCCCGCACTCCACCGCCTGTCTGTGGGTGCCGTTTCCCAAGCCGACAGGTCGACGCACGGCTACTGGCACTACCATCACAGTGCTTCCTATTAGCGAGAGCGTGGCACCTCCGGCCAGAACGACGGAATGTATTCCAGTTAACAGCGAACAAGCCACTAACGGTGTGCTTCTGGGTGTTTAGCCCAGTTGTTGATTCCATGTTTCGCATAATATCTCAACGAGTTCTTCAAGTGCAGCAAGATAAACTCATCAGTTAGAACATTATGACCACGTACCTAATAGCCGGCATCTCTGCCTCTGGCACGGATAACAGAGGCGACGCGTCGTGGCATGGAAGCAATGAGGTCTTAGTGGATCGATGGAGGGATTTGGCACCACGTCTGCACACACAAGTCACCTAATTCCCGTACACTCCGGGGAGCCACATCACTGATGCGTTCGATCGGGTTCAGATCTGGCTAGTTGGGGCAGCGGGGACAACACATCATTTGGAACTCGACAATATGTTCCTCGAACCACTCCATCAAACTGCTGGCCTAATGACATGGCACACTCTCTTGTTGAGAAATGCCGTTGCCGTCGAGAAAGACAGTCGTCATGGCCGGCCGCGGTGGCCGTGCGGTTCTGGCACTGCAGTCCGGAACCGCGGGACTGCTACGGTCGCAGGTTCGAATCCTGCCTCTGGCATGGGTGTGTGTGATGTCCATAGGTTAGTTAGGTTTAAGTAGTTCTAAGTTCTAGGGGACTTATGACCTAAGATGTTGAGTCCCATAGTGCTCAGAGCCATTTGAATCACAGTCGTCATGAAGGAGCGTACATGGTCTGCAATCAGCGTACTATCTTCCTTGACCACCATGGTG
Organism: Schistocerca piceifrons; assembly: GCF_021461385.2. Classification (NCBI taxonomy): domain Eukaryota; kingdom Metazoa; phylum Arthropoda; class Insecta; order Orthoptera; family Acrididae; genus Schistocerca; species Schistocerca piceifrons. The sequence goes on along the minus strand of NC_060138.1, from coordinate 1,154,976,123 downwards.
CCGTGCACAAGCTCCACTGGACTCATAGATACCCACCTGAATGTTGCCCAGAGCATAATGGTGCCGCCGCCAGCTTGTCTCCGTTCCACAGTACACGTGTCAAGGAGCTGTTCCTATGGAAAACCACGGATTCGCGCCCTCCCGTCGACATGATGAAAAAGCTAGACCATCCAACGCTCTGCCACTGCGCCAACGTCCAGTGCCGATGGTCACTTGCCCATTTCGGTCGCAGCTGCCGATGTCATGGTGTTAACATTGGCACATGCATGGGTCGTCGGCTGTGGAGGTCCATCGTTATGAGTGTTCAGTGCACTGTGTGTTCAGACACATCAGCACTTTGCCCAGCATTAAAGTCTGATTTTGTTTCCGCCACAGTTTGCCGCCTGTCCTGTTTTATCAGTCTGCCCAGCGTACGACGTCCGATATCTGTAATGAGAGGTGGTAGCCCAACTCTCTGTTCAGACACATCTGAAGTCTGCCCAGCATTATAGTCTGATGTTAGTTCCGCCACAGTTCGCCGCCTGTCCTGTTGTACCAGTCTGCCCAGCCTACGACGTCCGACATCTGTAATGAGGGGTGGCCGCCCAACCCCACGACGTCTGGACGTGGTTTCACCTTGGTTTCGCGACGTGTTGAAGACACTCACCACAGTACACGTCGAACACCCGACAAGTCACGCAGTTTCCAAAATGCTCGTGCCGAGTCTGAGGACCATCACAGTCTGCCCTCGGTCAAACTCAAACCGATCGCTCGCCTTCCCGGTTCTATAGACGGACAGCACGCTTTCTGATACTATACGAACCGTGCGTCTGTGTGGCTAGCAGTCATTCCTCGCAAGGTTGCGCTGCTTTATCCCCTGTACGGGTTTATATCGATGAAAATGGAAATGAGCGTTTGGCGTCATTGGCCGGGAGGCCTCTTGCGGGGCAGGTCCGGCCGCTTTGGTGCAGGTCCTATTACATTCGACGTCACATTGGGCGACCTGCGCGCCGGATGGGGACGAAATGATGATGAAGACAACACGACACCCAGTTTCTGAGAGGAGAAAATCCACGACCCAGCCGGGAATCGAACCCGGGCCCCTTAGGACGGCAATCTGTCACGCTGTCCATTTTTTTTTTTTTTTTTTTTTAATCTCATTTTGTTCGCTTTTGTTCGTTGCATCTGCTCAGGGCGGACGTCTAAGACATCCGTTTAAGTTCGTTGTTGATCGATTAACTCAGTTTCTTTTATTACAGAGGGCAGCTAACGCTCTGACCGAACACGCTGAGCTACCGTGCCGGTGCCATTCAGCTATCGGGGCCGACGGTTTATATCGATAGAAGGTCGGTGGTCACAATGTTCTGTGTGATGAGTGTATGCTGTACCCGCTGTCTCGACTCCAACCAGACTGTGGACAATGGTTGATGCTGCGTCGCTTTTTATAACCGAATTCAACACCGTGTAACCTGCAACGGCCTTTGATGTTCATTTCGTTTTCGGAGATCGCACATTCTCTCTGCATATTTCAGGCCTGATGGGTGATTCGGCTACCGAAACCTCAATACACTGAGTGCCGGATACCAGACTTTGCAGACCTTTGAAACTTCCATCCGGGTTTACTGGATTCCACAGACGATACCCTTACTCAGTGTAAAATTTCGTTAGGCGTACGCTATCATGGTCAGTTATATCGCAATCCAGTATGCCGATTAGGTTACAAACTAAGCAAATAAGTTTTTGCACAACACAACAGTTCGTCAGGAAATAAATGAATCAGAAAGCACTAAGTTTGAGTTACTTAACCTGAAATACTGAATTTTGAAAACAAAGTTAAATGAAGTTGCTGGTTGAATAGATGAATGACTGTAACTAAAGCTTTGTTAAGTAAAGAAATAATTTTTGGTACCTCAGCGTAACTTTGCAGAATTCGGAAAAAGGCAAGCAGTTTACTTTTAATTATTGAAAGATTGAACTGAATTTAGTTTAAACAAATCAGCAACTGCTTTCACTTTGAACGTAAGAACAATATGTTATGTATCAAGCCGACAGAAGTGACTCGCTAAGCTAAATACAGAATAAATGAAATTGCGCAGTCTTAATTAGTGCTGTATCCTTAGTTACTGGTTTTGTCAGCGAATTTTACGTTCCTTTAAGTGAGTGAAGTTAATACTCGCAATTGGAAGTCCGTTAAACCTCTGTTACGTAATACAAGAATGAACAGTTACTTGAGGCCATAGCGTCGTTCTGATCGTCACTGCAGGGGCAGCTTTTGTACACAGGCTATCACCTATATTTTGCCACACTTACAATACAGGTGGTTTTCAAATGGACACAGTTGCCCGGAACTAGTCACCATCAAGAAATAAAAAAAAGGTACTTCTCAAAGCAACTTACGACGGAGCTAAACCTATTTATTTCAAAAACATTCACCTTTTCAGATAGCGGCTGCCGAAACAGATAAATTGCCACAAACGTACAATCAGCAAGACCACTCGTTTAAGGTTTCCACAGTGAATGCTAAAGTCTGTGGTCTGACTATCAATGGTGCCAATCAAGATTCTGTCGGTTCAGAGACGTAATGCCGTGATTGCCTGTAACTCATGACACGAATTACATACACGAAAGAAGCAACGCGAAACTACTAGTGATTGATTGTACTGGTATAATCGTCACACACATATGCACACAATATAACTGCTCGTTACAATTAAGAGCATATTATACCAGCAAAACAGTTTAATGAAACTTGAAAAGCCACAAAGGACTATGCTCCTTCAGCATTCAATGAATGATTAGAGACTGATTGAATTCACAGGTCTGTCATTCATCAGAAAGAGCAGTCGTGAGCCAATTCACGATGTGTCCCCTCAATGGACCTTAGCCCAAACTTGAGAGCCACCACAGACTGCGAAGTTCCCAGGCTCGGCTACCGCCATCGGCACTGTCTCAGCCGAACGCAGAAAGAACCAATGCCACGGTCTTGCAACCGCGGTCACGCGCCGACTCAACTGCTTGTACTCATAGCTTACCTCCGATAAAACTCGCACTGTATTTTGTCGGCCCTCGCAGCCAAACTTAAAATCTCCTTTCTCCACCGACTATTCTGACCTCTCACAGCCCCCCCCCCCCTCCCCCACACAGATACTCCATTCTACAGCTATAGTGATACCAACCTCCAAAGGCATCGATATAGCTGGCGCACGGTACAAAGCTTTAGGTTACAAAGCGGATGTGAAGCGTGCTATGTAAGACGACAGACAAGGAGGTTGTGATCACTGGAGACAATGCCACAAGTTACCCCAAAATCGCACACGGCGCCACATACATTTTGTGTTAATCCACATACAGGTAAATCCACCTGATGACGGAGGATGGATGGATGGACGGAGAGGGTTGTATGGGAGCACGACGGCAAGGTCTTCAGCCCCCGCTCAGTAACAGATTGAGACGGGTGTCAAAAAAAACACTCAGAACGGGAAGATAAAACAGAACGTAAAATGAAGGTAAAAAGCATGGAAAAATATGTGCCTACCCACACCGAAGCGTGGGACGAAGGATGCCGTCAGCAGTAAAACATGTACAACACAAGAAGAAAGTGGTAGAGGGAGGTAAAATAATGTAGCAGATGGAAGTGGCTGGCTGACCGCAAGGAAAAAAGGAAGGAGCCAGCCACTCTGCAATACACTAAAACCTCCAGCCTAAAGATTTAGGTCAGAGGCCAGACACATCACAAAACTTTAAAACCCTAGACATACACGTCTCATCATTAGCTAAAACACGTGGCATATCCCCAGCAACTTGTGCTGCTGCCCTTGCATCACGGTATAAAATGCAGTCTGTCAAAATGTGCCGGACAGAGATATGCACACCACAAGCATCGCAAAATGGGGGATCCTTCCGCCGTAATAGAAAGCTATGTGTGAGAGGACAGTGCCCTATCCGAAGACGCGTGAGGGTCACTTCTTCCCACCTGAGGAACACGCAGGAGGAACGCCACGGCCGAGTTGTTGACTTCACTAACCGCAGTTTATTGGCCTGATGACGGAGGATTAACCTCCGAAACGTGTAATGAAAAATAAAAGAAATTGTGACCGGTGAAAGACGACTTGTACTTTCATTCGATTTCCATAGAAATCCACCTATATTTCAGGAGTTTGGAAGGGCATACGACAGTTAACTGCTTCTTGCCTTTTCTTTTTCTTCTTCAGTACCAAACTCTTTCTCATGAGTTGTTGGCTTTGACTGCAACGCCCGCTCAGTTTATCGATTTGACTACCTATTCCTTCGAAACACTATTTGTATTCGCTGCGGTTCTCCTTGACCGCGGTCGAAATCTGTTGACCAAAGTCTCCAGCACGAAATTCCTTTGCGCCGGCTGTTGATGGCTCGGGGAGAGTATCTGGAGGTCAGTGAGTGTATTTTTCCATACACACTGTGCTGCAGGGTTCCGTGCGGTCTTGTCTTAATTAGCAACTCGAGGAGAGTAGCTGGCTCCCATTTTTCAAGTTCTTTTATATTAGTAGGATAGCGTTTAAAAGTCCCAGGAACTCTTCTAAAAGAAGACATGGGTCAGTCGTCGAGTTGTTGTGCAGAAAAAGGGAATCAACAATGCGGTTGATCACTCTGAAGCACACCATCGTTCACGACAAGAAAACCTGAGAGATCACAACACAGGTTTCGATGTGGCCCACTAGTTGACCAACATTCCAAAGAACGACTTTTCTAACAGTTTCAAGTATTTATATATGAACGTTCTGTGCGGTTTACTCTAGTGGCAGGAGACTAGATAAGACATGTGAAGCATTAAAACAACCGTCTCAAATTTTCTCTGTCTTTCACTAACGCAGTCTTTATATATATATATATATATATATATATATATATATATATATATATATATATATATATATATATATATATATATTGTTGTTGTTGTGGTCTTCAGTCCTGAGACTGGTTTGATGCAGCTCTCCATGCTACTCTATCCTGTGCAAGCTTCTTCATCTCCCAGTACCTACTGAAACCTACATCCTTCTGAATCTGCTTGGTGTATTCATCTCTTGGTCTCCCTCTACGATTTTTACCCTCCACGCTGCCCTCCAATACTAAATTGGTGATCCCTTGATGCCTCAGAACATGTCCTACCAACCGATCCTTTCTTCTAGACAAGTTGTGCCACAAACGTCTCTTCTCCACAATCCTATTCAACACCTCCTCATTAGTTACGTGATCTACCCACCTAATCTTCAGCATTCTTCTGTAGCACCACATTTCGAAAGCTTCTATTCTCTTCTTGTCCAAACTATTTATCGTCCATGTTTCACTTCCATACATGGCTACACTCCATACAAATACTTTCAGAAACGACTTCCTGACACATCTGTACTCGATGTTAACAAATTTCTCTTCTTCAGAAACGCTTTCCTTCCCATCGCCAGTCTACATTTTATATCCTCTCTATTTTGACCATCATCAGTTATTTTGCTCCCCAAATAGAAAAACTCCTTTTCTACTTTAAGTGTCTCATTTCCTAATCTAATACCCTCAGCATCACCCGACTTAATTCGACTACATACCATTATCCTCGTTTTGCTTTTGTTGATGCTTTTGTTGTCAAAAGCTTTCTCTAAGTCTACAAATGCTACAAACGTATGTTTGCCTTTCCTCAATCTAGCTTCTAAGATAAGTCGTAGGGTCAGTATTGCCTCACGTGTTCCAATATTTCTACGGAATCCAAACCGATCTTCCCCTAGGTCGGCTTCTACTAGTTTTCCATTCGTCTGTAAAGAATTTGCGTTAGTATTTTGCAGCCGTGACTTATTAAACTGATAGTTCGGTAATTTTCACATCTGTCAACACCTGCTTTCTTTGGGATTGGAATTATTATATTATTCTTTAAGTCTGACAGTGTTTCGCCTGTCTCATATATCTTGCCCACCAGACGGTAGAGTTTTGTCAGGACTGGCTCTCCCAAGGCCGTCAGTAGTTCTAATGGAATGTTGTCTACTCCTGGGGCCTTGTTTCGACTCAGGTCTTTCAGTGCTCTGTCAAACTCTTCACGCAGTATCGTATCTCCCATTTCATCTTCATCTACATCCTCTTCCATTTCCATAACATTGTCCTCAAATACATCGCCCTTGTATAGACCCTCTTCCACCTTTCTGCTTTCCCTTCTTTGCTTAGAACTGGGTTTCCATTTGAGCTCTTAATACTCATACAAGTGGTTCTCTTTTCTCCAAAGATTTCTTTAATTTTCCTGTAGGCAGTATCTATCTCACCCCTAGTGAGATAAACCTCTATATCCCTACATTTGTCCTCTAGCCATCCCTGCTTACCCATTTTGCACTTCCTGTCGATCTCATTTTTGAGACGTTTGTATTCCTTTTTGCCTGCTTCATTTACTGCATTTTTATATTTTCTCCTTTCATCAATTAAATTCAATATTTCTTCTGTTACCCAAGGATTTCTACTTTTTATATATATATATATATATATATATATATATATATATATATATATATATATATATATATATATATATATATATATAATCCATTTATCGAACATGCAACAATCAAATCAGTCAAAACACCAAGCTTTCCTCCACAATGATTATAAGGATTGATATCATACCGATCTCAAATACAGAATGATGAAAGTGTGTTTTACATCAAATCACAACACCCAAGTTTTGATTTAAAACAATTATTAAAGTATAAGTACCCAAAAGGTTAACACTTGCGTGAGCAACTAGTGTTCTTGACATTTGCTTAAGGAAAACCACTGAAAACGTTACCGATGAAAACAAGTTATCCAAGTTAGCAAAGTACATAGCAAGAACAGGAAAAATATATACGTAAGTAAACTCTGCTTGCGAGTAAGCCACTCAGTGGTTAATGACAAGCCTCGACGTTTCCCAGACTTTCGAGACGCCTTACAAACAGTCACTCCCAGTACCCAGGCTCCACCTCTCTAAAACATAAATACCAAAATATCAAATGCACGAACATTTCCAGCCAATGAGGAACCCGCCCCGAGGTCCGGCTACCTTTAAGTGACAACAAGCAATGAAAGCCCAAAGACCGGGAAGTTTTCTTAAGCTCAAGACCGGAAGAACACAGTTATTTCCGACCTAATTAAATGTGTCGAAGAAATTTACAACGACAAGGCTTCGACTCTGACCATTACGGGACCCTGCAGTAACAGAATTAACATAGCACTCGCGCAGGATAAAGGCAAAACAGGATAATAAGTGTGATTCTTCAGTTTCCCCTGGCGTATTTCTTGCAATGGGTAGCCCACTCTCGCCTGTGGTCGCGAATTTCTATATGGAGTACTTCGAGGAGGAAGCCTTTGGCGTCATCCAAATGGGAACCTACTTGTCTTCTCCGTTATGTGGATGAGATGTTCGTGATCTGGCCCCATGGAAGGGACAAGCTCCTAGACTTCCTTACACATCTGAACTCCATACATCCGAACATCAAATTCACTATGGAGACCGAAGCAGAAAGATTACCATTCCTGGACATCATGGTCAAAAGAAGAGCGGACGGCACCCTGGGCCACGGGGTATACAGAAAGAAAACTTACACCGACCTGTATTTGCATACGGATAGCTGCCACCATATTTCGCAGAGGAATGGGGTGCTGAAAACACTGGTGTACAGGTCGTGCACCATCTCTGACATACAGTGTCTGCCCCATGAGCTGGAACACCTCAAAACTGTATTCCGGAAAAACAGGTACTCGGAAGGGCAGATCAGACGCGCTCTCCGACTCACCTCTACAGGACAGCGTGTGGAGACGGAAGAAGTCACGGAGGAAGAGATAGCCACTGGCTATATACCGTATATTGGCCCACTATCGGGGAAAATAGGACGAATATTGAGGAAACACCGAGAAGGAACTGTCTTTTACCCACCCAGTAAAACACGATCATTATTGCGAAGTGTCCAAGCAATCTCGGTTTGCAGAAGGCCAGCATATACCAGATTCCGTGTCAGTGTGGGAAGACTTATATTTGACAGACAGTGTGCACCATCGAAGACTGTACTCAGCTTCACTTGATAATGGCCTAAGGCTGAAATTGCAATCGTGAAATAAAGAAAGTGTTACAGTCACTGGCGTAAACATGATGTCTTTTATTTTGCGTATTTCTTCTCGTGTACTTATTGGGACAGTAACGATGCCTCGCAGACAGGTTCATGGACAATATATGCAGATGTCAGCATTTGAGAAATGACGTGTAGTTGGGCTCAAAGAAGCCGGTTGGAGAAATTGGCGGCCCCAAAACCAGGAGTGATGGTCTGACGTGCCATTTCATTTCATAGCAGGCGCCCCTTTCGTTGTCATATGGGTACAGAGGTACGCCGACAACATTCTGCGCCCCGTTTTGTTACCCTTCGTGGCAATCCACCTAGACTTACAATTCCGCAAGATTGTTTCTATTGCTTGTCTTGGTGGTTGCTAAACCGTACCTTGGCCAGCAAGATCGCTGTAGCCTTCTCGAATTGAAAAAGTGTCGTGCACTATGGGTATGGCTCTCCAACCAACTCGGACTTCTGGCGATCGAATGCTCAAATTGGACAGCATTTTGCACGATTCCCCTCAGGAGGACGTCCAACAACTCTATCAATCAATGCTAAGCCGAGTAGCTGCTTCCGTAAGGGACAGAGATGGATCAACGCGCTACTGACTTGCTCAGTTTGTGAAGCCATTTCTTTTGAATAACCCCCGTCGGAGGTTCAACTTCTCCCTCGGGCATGGGTGTTAGTGTCGTCCTTAGCGTAAGTTACTTTAAGTTAGACTGAGTAGTGTGTAAGCTTAGGGACCAATGACCTCGGGAGTTTGGTCCCATAAGAAATTACCATAAATTTCTAAATTTTCTTTTGAATAAATCTTTCAGTTTTTATGAAATTTTAACATTTGTTTGTCTGCACATGTACACCACATCTACTGATTTCCTTCCCACTCGAATAAGTCCTTCGTGGTGCGCCATTTTTTTGTCTTAGTGTGTATAGTAATGCAAGGATATTAGAGAAGGAAAGTTGCCATTCACCATGTAGCGGATATGCTGAGTCGCAGACAGGCACAACAAAAAGATTCTTACAATTATAGCTTTCGGCCATTAAGGTCTTTGTCAACAATAGACACACACACACACACACACACACACACACACACACACAACTCGCACGCACGACTGCAGTTTCAGGCAATCTTTCATCAGTAACAATACCAAATCCCTAGTTTGTTTTGTTTACAAATGATACACATACTACAACAAATAACAAATCAGGTATAGTTTTAGAAAGATATATTAGAATCAATAAACGGTTTCTAGCCTATTGTTTGTCGCTAAACTTTGAAAAGAAAAACTACATGCAGTTCAAAACTTACAACCAGATTCTTTCCACTATAAATCTAAAACATGACGACAAGTGGATAGAAGAAAAGGTTGACACTGTTACATTCTTGGCATTACTACTTGATAACAAATCATTTCGAGGGATCCTACCACAGAATTGCCGACGTTCCTAAAGAGAGCATATGTGATGTAAAAATTTAAAAAAATAGCATATTTCGTTTACTTCCGTTCCATGATGTTACATGGTACCAACCCTTGAGCTAACTCATATAGCCAAGCTAATGTTTCTGAGGCCAAAGCCGTATAAGACTAATAATTTGTGGTGTAAACTCTAAAACGGCCTGCAGAGTCGCCTTCAAGAAACTGAGCATATTAAACAGTGTTTCCCAATAATATGAAGTCAGTAATACAGGAATGTAGCACACAGATTTTCAATAATAATAGCTTGCCTCCACTCATAAAAAGCTTATTAAACACAATCTCCTTAGTGCAAAACCGTAGAATTTTCCAAATCTATTAAAAACTGTGGTAAAAATTAAGATAATTATCGATTAAATTTGAGTTTTTTCTAAACATGAAGTTTAAAATGTAACCGCTTATTCATTTTTTCATAAATGAAATAAATTCTAGAGTTTCATACACCTGTAAATATGATTTGTATGCTGTGCAAAATTCATGGAAGAATCTCTTTTATTTATGAAGAAAAGTGTACGTATAGGAACAAATGCAGCCAATAATAAGAGAAAAAGCGATGAAATTTCACATGCAAAAAAAAACAATTATTTTTTTTATCTTCTCGAACTTCCACTGCTATGAGTGTGAATCCTGAATCCTTCCTGGTCATGCTGACAGTATTTTATGAAATTATCTGTAAAAGTATAGACAATGGAAATTACAATATCCTGTGGTGTCTCTCCTGCTCCAGATCGGCCCGTTTGACGTCCTACCCTCTTAACTACTAATAAATTTCAGTTTAAGGTGTACGAACGGAATGTATTGGTGGCGAACTGTTCCTTGAGGAATTTCTTGGGGGAACAGACTGATGTGTATATATTACTAATTATGTCAAAAAACTGGCGAGTTACGTAAAATCTATTTTATGTAGATCTTCAGTGTACTAAATAATCAGTGTAAATACATGTTGTAAACCGATATTCTGTCTGTTGATGCGGGCCCACAGTAGATTAAGGGTTGTCACGTGCCACTTAGCGTATTGTTCATTTACATGTTTTGTGACAAGTTTGTTATTACCTCTTAAATGAAAATATATTTAACATTTTTTGGTTGATTTCACAACCACGAGGATCATGTCACTTCGGAATTCTGAAAGATTCATTAAGATGTCTGTTTTTTAAATACGTATTATGTATTCTTGTTTAGGACATTTTCATGGCGTTGATGATGAACTATGGAACTAAAAATCACATCTAATCAAATATAGACAATGATAAACATATATATTTGCATCAGAACTGCAGTTGCCCGCACAAAAGACCTTCAAAGTGAACATCTACAAACAGTAACTTCTTTCAGATATAAATATTATAGTGTAGCGCACATTTGTTATTCCATTCACATTGTACATTATCATACGAAAACAGTTAACAGTTAATGCTTTTTATTAAAGCGAAGCTTTGTAACCATCAGAAATTAGGTCATTGATTGATTTTAATTACTATTTGTTAAGTTACTGTACTGCGTATGTGGTGGGTTAGCTTTAAACTGGCTTCCTACAGTGTGCAGTAGTTGTAACTCATTGCAGTGATTTATATTGAAAGTGTATTTCCTTTTCTAGTCTGATTGTACTATGACGATGGCGTTATGAACGTCGTTGTGTACAGATTTCTGCATCATTTTGTGTTGGTTCTATTGCAGATTCTGAGTGGCCGTAGCTCTGTTAACAATACGATTGCTTATTATCTAGCGCAATTACTTTACAGTTAAATGTTATTTTAAGACTTACAGAGGTGTAGTTATTTAACTGTTGAATGTGAGCATCTCTAATATTTATGTACAGTTCAAATATTGTAAAATTATTTGAGTAACAGTTCTTCACTGATGGAAATAGACGTATTATATCCTGAAAGCAACAATCCGATATTTTTCAAACTTTATGGATATTTTCATCACACAGTGGACATTACATGATATTTTAATTCTATATGCAATTGATGTCCGTCATCAACAGCAGTATGAGGTGTGACGCACAGAGACGAATAAACTCTTGTAATAGTTACGGCACGAAGACAAATAGCCTCCAGATGTTATCTTGAGGAGGGTCTCAACGCGCCTGACATACATGCTGTATCATTTAGGAAAGATTGCTGATTGAAGCGTGGTATGAATGTATCTTCCGATCCCATCCCTGATACGATATTTTCATAATAATTCGGGGACTCAGCAGTCCAGTGAGGAAACTGTTTCCTCAAGGCGTGTGTGGTGTGAACTGCAGTATGAGGTCCTGCATTATCCTGTTGGAATACGCCATTTTATATTCTGACCATGAGTCACATAAGAAATGGTATGTCACACATAATAGTGGACACCGAGCTTCCATTTAACAATTAGCAAATCAGTTCTGTAGCCTCAGAAGCTGCGACAGCGTCGCGAATTGAACAGTGACCCGAAAATGTTGAAAAAATTTCTTTTATTTCATGTCTTGTGACCATATACGTTAAATAGGAGGGGCGTTCAGAAAGTAAGCTCCGATCTGTCGCGAAATGGAAACGACTATGAGAATCCGATAAAGCTTTGCACAGATGTGTTGGGTAGTGTCTCTAGTATAACCCCAGTTAGCATCACGTCGCTCTTCTCATTTCTGAGCTCGCAGTGAGTGCGTAAAGATGTCTAGAAAATAGGGTCTGCCGCCAAGTACGAGGGCCTGGTGAGAAATTTCGCCTGAAGCTATGCAGCTAACATTACATAACTGTCGTGCTGTTTCTTCTTCAAGACAATTCTCAGCCGCATTCTGCAGGGGCAATGAAGATGCTCCTGCATCGTTTTCAAATGGAAATGTGAGATTACCCACAATACAGTCCGCAATTGTCTCCCCCTGAGTTTCATCTCTGGTCACATGAACCACTGTCTTTGAAGACAACATTTTGACACAGACAACGAGGTGTAGGCCAGCGTGGAGAATTGGCGGAAAGCACTGGCGGCTGCCTTCTATGATGAGGCTATTGAAAAGTTGGTACAACGCTATGACAAAAGTCTAAGTCAGAACGGCGACTACGTAGAGAAGTAGCTGAAAGGTGTAGCTAATTGTTACAAGTAAAACATTTCTGATGTTCACTGTGGTTTCAATTTGGCAATCAATCGGAGCTTACTTTCTGAACAGGCCTCGTAAAAGGAATTTAGTTCTGTAATCACACCTGTTGATTCCCACTAAACAGTTCCAGGATTTAGAGAGGCAGAGGGCTTTGTACCAGGTAGTCTGCGGACACATTGGCTTCTGTCTGCCCCCCCCTCCCCCCTCCCCCCCTCGCCCCCCTCCCGCCCCCCTCAAGACAGGAGCGAGACTCGACGCTGAATGACACAGAATTCCACTCAGTGTCCCAGTGTGCAAGAGCCTGTTGACTGTAGTGCGGTGTCAGCTGTAAACGACGCATTGAAATTTGAGACCTCGATCTTGATTCCAGTAATCAGTTGCCAATGTTAGCAGTGACATTACGTCTGTAACCTCTGCTCGGATTTGATTTGTTGCTACACGTGTATTCGCCAGTCAAACAATCCTCCGATCTTATCATGATGTGGTCCTTGTGAGAGGACCGTAGCACCTCTCCCTGGCACACTGCTGGCCCAAGTCCGTCTCGACGTCACTCGTTTTGCTGTCTTTGCACCACTGTGTCATATGCCTGTATGATGCTCTCATGTCCGAAACAAGGCAACAAGTTGCACGTGTACACCCTCTTGACATCCTCTGTTGTGATGTCCATCTGCTAATTTACACACAGCCAACCGCTATCGCGTGCTCGTCAATCCACATCTCTAGGAATTGATGTTCTTCTGCATTTAAAATACTTTAAAATAAGTAATTTTAGGAACCATGACTGTGGAAAAAATTATTTGTATTTTTCTGATGTCAGTGACATTTATTTATTTTAAGTTTAACTTAAGATACTGCAATATGTGTTTAGCAAATTTTGCTTATCATATTCACACTTGAGTACTGTTGCGATTCGGGGAGGTGGGGCTCTATTGTGTGCAGGAGGCTGGACACGGAGTGTGGGAGTGTGGTCCAAATGGTTCAAATGGCTCTGAGCACTATGGGACTCAACTGCTGTGGTCATCAGTCCCCTAGAACTTAGAACTAATTAAACCTAACTAACCTAAGGACATCACACACATCCATGCCCGAGGCAGGATTCGAACCTGCGACCGTAGCAGCAGCGCGGCTCCGGACTGGAGCGCCTAGAACCGCACGACCACCGCGGCCGGCGGAGTGTGGTCCAGTTTAAGCCCAGAGGCGTTAGTGACACATCGGTATGTGCAACAGCACGTATTTTCCAGGTTGAGTTTATGGAGTTATAAAGTGTCTCAGGACATCGGATAGGAGACGAGCGTAACTGCAAGCCCAAAGAAGTGCTGACACCTCGTGAGCGAGTTGTGATGTTGCAGCTACAGGTCGGTGAACCACTGTCGCGTGTTGTGCTGGCGATATCATGGAGATGGGAAGACATCGTCTGCCCAGAGGTACAGTACAGCTCACACCTCAGCGCTCCTGCAGGGGGCGCCCGTGAAAGCAGGTGAGGATAGCTGACTGTGTGACGCAGAACGTCGATTGTAGTGAGTACTAGGCTCTGGTCATCCACCATGAATCGACTAAGACTGCAGCAGATGTTCACGAGTGTGAGTGGAGGAGGGCAGGCCATTCGCCAATCCTCTCCTCATCCAGAATGTTCCAAAAATGGTTCAAATGGCTCTGAGCACTATGGGACTTAACATCTGAGGTCATCAGTCCCCTAGAACTTAGAACTACTTAAACTTAACTAACCTAAGGACATCACACACATCCATGCCCGAGACAGGATTCGAACCTGTGACCGTAGCAGTCGCGCGGTTCCGGACTGAAGCGCCTAGAAACGCTTGGCAACCGCGGCCGGCCAGAATGTTCCAGTAGGCAACAATGACAGACCAGGTGCCAGATTGGCTGCATCTTTGTGTTCAAGTGAGAAAACTTGTATGAGGCAGACAATCACCGATCAGCTTGTCGTAGATACACTGAAACTCAACAGACCATCATTCCCTCTTGTTCTGGCGACACAGAAAATTTCAGCGCGGCTGGACGTGTCTTTAAGCTCCAAAAGCCGAGCCTGCGCCTTTGACATGTTGACTCTGGGTGCATGATTGTATTTGTGCTTGTTTATTGACCATGTCAGCGTACCATTCCTCGCTGTAGTAATTCAGTAATTATTCCGAATCGCCGAACTCGTGTCTTTCTGCAACGTTTGACTATTCCAGTGGTGCTGTGGTGTTACAGGATATTTCTTCAAACGACCTTGTTATGTAGCTTTGCGCCATTTGCACTCCTACTTTCCTTGTCCGGAGGTTATGCCGCAATGCCCGCCTAGTGCTCTGCCGCACGAAAAATTGGCAGTACGGCTTGTTGACATCCCAGTTGGAGCACCAGCCCCTAGCTAGCCTCCTTGGCTCTGAGGTCGCCAGATAGTACTTTAAGAAATTCAGGCACGTAACACAATTATTCTGCAACGTAACAGTAGCAATAGAACACCATACCTTTTAACACGAAAATACGAGTATCAAAACAAAACTGGCAGGTGTCTTTTAAAGTTCACAGGAAACCTACTAGTGCAGATACCACTACACGAAACTCCTCTACACATACCACCTCCAACAAGAAGGCTACACTTAACCCAATGCTCTACACAGCCCACAAATTTCCACTTCAACATAAGGAACCCCAAGGAAACAGAAACCATAAAATGAACTGCAGTAACAGTGAACGTGATCCTTCACTCATTAATACAGTGTCGTAACAAATAAACGACACACTGAACAAACAACAGCAACCTACACTCACACTGACAGCATCTCAGCAGTTAATTATGTAAAAATTCCGTATCTTGGTAAAATACCTAATAAATTAGCCAGGGTAGCTAACACTTGCTTCAAGAATCATAAACGAAGGTTGTATACATGGAAGAAGCCTGGAGATACTGGAAGGTCTGAGATAGATCATATAATGGTAAGACAGATATTCAGGAACCAGGTTTTAAATTGTAAGACATTTCCAGGGGCAGATGTGGACTCTAACCACAATCTATTGGTTATGAACTGTAAATTAAAACAGAAGAAACTGCAAAAAGGTAGGAATTTGAGGAGATGGAACCTGGATAAACTGAAAGAAGCAGAGGTGGTAGAGAGTTTCAGGGAGAGCATTGGAACGTTTGACAAGAATGGGAGAAAGAATTACAGTAGAAGAAGAATGGGTAGCTTTGAGAAATGAAATAGTGAAGATAGCAGAGGATCAAGTAGGTAAAAAGACGAGGGATAGTAGAAATCCTTGGGTAACAGAAGAGATATTGAATTTAATTGATGAAAGGATAAAATATAAAAATGCCTTAAATGAAGCAGGCAAAAACGAATACAAGCGTCTCAAAAATGAGATCGACAGGAAGTGCAAAATGGCTAAGCAGGCATGGCTAGAGGACAAATGTAAGGATGTAGAGGCGCATATCACTAGGGGTAGGATTGATACTGCCTACTGGAAAATTAAACAGACTTTTGGAGAAAAGAGAACCACTTGCATGAATATCAAGAGCTCAGATTGGAAACCCAGTTCTAAGCAAAGAAGGGAAAGCAGAAAGGTGGAAGGCGTATATAGAGGGTCTATACAAAGGCGATGTTCTGGAGGACAATATTATTGAAATGGAAGAGAATGTAGATGAAGATGAAATAGGAGATGTGATACTGCGTGAAGAGTTTGACAGACCGCTGAAAGACGTCAGTCTAAACAATGCCCTGGGAGTAGACAACATTCCATTAGAACTACTGACAGCCTTGGGAGAGCCAGGCCTAACAAAACTCTACCAAGGAACGAGCAAGATGTATCAGACAGGCGAAATACCGTCAGACTTCAAGAAGAATATAATAATTCCAATCCCAAAGTAAGCAGGTATTGACAGATGTGAAAATTACCGAACTATCACTTTAATAAGCCACGGCTGCAAAATACTAACGCGAATTCTTTACAGACGAATAGAAAAACTGGTAGAAGCTGACCTCGGGGAAGATCTCTTCTTGTCCAAACTACTTATCGTCCATGTTTCACTTCCATACATGGCTACACTCCATACAAATACTTTCAGAAACGACTTCCTTACACTTAAATCTATGCTCGATGTTAACAAATTTCTCTTCTTCAGAAACGCTTTCCTTCCCATTGCCAGTCTACATTTTATATCCTCTCTGCTTCGACCATCATCAGTTATTTTGCTCCCCAAATAGCAAAACTCCTTTACTACCTTAAGTGTCTCATTTCCTAACCTAATTCCCTCAGTTTCACCCGACTTAATTCGACTACATTCCATTATCATCGTTTTGCTTTTGTTGATGTTCATCTTATATCCTCCTTTCAAGACACTGTCCATTCCGTTCAACTGCTCTTCCAAGTCCTTTGCTGTCTCTGACAGAATTACAATGTCATCGCCGAACCTCAAAGTTTTTATTTTTTTCCATGGATTTTAATACCTATTCCGAATTTTTCTTTTGTTTTCTTTACTTCTTGCTCAATATACAGATTGAATAATATCGGGGAGAGGCTACAACCCTTCTCACTCCCTTCCCAACCACTGCTTCCCTATCATGCCCCTCGACTCTTATAACTGGCATTTGGTTTCTGTACAAATTGTAAATAGCCTTTCACTGCCTGTATTTTAACCCTGCCACCTTCAGAATTTAAAAGAGAGTATTCTAGTCAACATTGTCGAAAGTTTTCTGTATGTCTACAAAAGCTAGAAACGTAGGTTTGCCTTTCCATAATCTTTCTTCTAAGATAAGTCGTAGGCTCAGTATTGCCTCACGTGTTCCAATATTTCTACGGTATCCAAACAGATCTTCCCCAAGGCCGGCTTCTACCAGTTTTTCCATTCGTGTGTAAAGAATTCGCGTTAGTATTTTGCAGCCGTGACTTATTAAACTGATAGTTCGGTAATTTTCACATCTGTCAACACCTGCTTTCTATGGGATAGGAATTATTAATCAGCAGTAGCAGTAGCAACACAGATTACAGACACAAGACACCATTCGAAAACCGAAGACAAATTTGAAATTTTACTCAAAAAATTAAAAAGTAAAAAAGAAGATGTTATGAAAGAAATGGAAATTTTCACTCATAATACGAAAATGGTGATAATATTCTTAATGATATAACTGAATTCAAAAACTTAGAATTCTTCAATAATATTAAACCATTTCTAATGTAAAAGATTTAAGATTTGACTGTGTGAAACAAATGACTACCAAACAGTCGCTGAAAGAAACGATAGTCGACACCCAGCCACACGCTGCAAGGGCGCCGTATTGTATTTAAGGTATATTGCTTACAACTATAGAGGAACGTTTGTGAATTTAAAATACGTTAAAAAGAATGTAAGTAGTGCAGTAAGTAGTAAGTAGTGCAATAGTATAATGTTAAACAACAGCTCCGCTAGTGTAGCGGCGAAGCAGATGAAACTTTGGACGTCAAGAGCGCAAGTGAACGGTCGACCCATAAAAAGTATATCACGCGATTATCATAACAACAGATGCAAACAAAACCATCTGCATCCTGCACTATCTGTGGTGTCAGTCACAACGACGAGACACAGCTCCACGCCAGCAGAAGGCATCGATTTCTGTCCACTCACTGCCCCCCCCCCCCCCCCCCAAATATCCCAATACGCTCTCCAGCAGCAGAACAGTGAACAAAACAGTTCTAAGCTAATTTAAAGTAAGACATTATAAGTAACATATTATATGTATGCATAAATTCCTGATGACGAGCAAACATGTTTGGAGCGCGTTGCAGTACGTTAGGCATAAATACTAGGAGAAATCTTACAACCCTCTGGATTAAATCAATAAGAAAAAAAGGAGAGAATCATTAAATCACAAAAAGCTTTTAGAATACGTAGAATAAAAAATCAGTATCTCGTAATGAAAAATTAAAAAGTTACCTCACAGATCACAGTAGTGAAACCTGAAAAGTTATATGCATCAAGGACTGCAATCATGGTGGGGTGGAGGGGGGGGCGGGAGGGAGTATATCATTAACTAAAGACAAAGATAAAGAAGGGACGTACTTGGGAAAATTTCTTGTCTGGTTTTTGTTGAGGGACTCTGGATGAGACGGAAGTTCAACAAGTTACATCAAAACTTGGAAAAAATATCGGACACTTTCAGGTAAAGAAGACTGAAATTTTATGGCCATACTCTCAGAATCAACGGCAATTGACTAACCTGTCCCTCGCAGTGAAAGTTAAAAGCAATTGTATGCTATAAATTGCCCTCGCAGTGAAAGTTAAAAGCAATTGTATGCTAGAAATTGAAAAAAGTGCCGAACAAAATTCTACAGAACAGAGCTGCGTTTAAAACTTCAATATTGACAAGCTAAACCAAGTCCTACATCTAAGACAACGTGGACAGAAGAACGTACGAAAAAGCCAAGTAAGAAAATGAAGAGATTATAAGAGAAGAAGACAGCAGGAACAGCAGCGAAATACACACATCAAAAAAAAAAAAAATTGCATCACCTCAGTTCCGAGAGTTCCGGAACGTGTACAGAAAATTGGAATAGAGATCAACATAAACATCATTCCGCCCTTTTTATTGCTCATGAAAACCACACATTGTATGTACCACCATACAGCGAGACGTTCAGAGATGGTGGCCCAGATTGCTGCACACACCAGTACCTCTAATACCCAGTAGCACGTCCTCTTGCATTGATGCATGCTTGTATTCGTAGTGGCATACTATCCACAAGTTCATCAAGGCACTGTTGCTCCAGATTGTCCCACTCCTCAACGACTATTCGGCGTGGCTGCCTCAGAGTGGTTGGTGGGTCACTTAGTCGGTAAACAGCACTTTCCAATCTATCCCAGGCATGTTTGATAGAATTCATGTCTGGAGAACATGCTGGCCACTCTAGTCGAGCGATATTATCCTGAAGGAGCACATTCACAAGATGTGCAAGTTGGGGACGCGAACTGCCCATAAAACGAATGCCTCGCCAATATGCTGCCGATATGGTCCTCTATTCCCGAATGATCACGGTAAGATTTTTTATTGCTCTCTCGTGCTTGGTGCAGCACTCTGGACCACCATCTCTTTCTTTATGATAAGCATTAGTATTTACATAACAAACTTGTTAATCAAACTGTCAAGAGTGTACATTTTTTGTAGTCAGTAGCTGTCATCACTGCCAGGATGACTGATTTTTCTATTTCTTTTTGCAACAAAAGGGTGTTCATTATGGGTTTCTAATTGGGGTGTTACGGATATTTTGTTCTGTAATGGATCTAAACACCAAATTTGAAAAACGTTCTAAAAGCGTTTAAAAAGTCAAGAAATGCGTCATTTGCGCCATTATTAAAACTGCTACTATGTTTTTCTGATAGTATTCGTTTAGCTAAACAGTGTAGCAAGACATATTCATATTCCATGTAATACTGGCGGCTTTAAAGTAACTAAACAAGTGTCATACTTTATGTTATGTGTTTGCAGAAGGGAGAGAAAGAGAGAGAGTTATATAGTATAGTAAGTTACCGGTCATGTTTGTTAGTGATTTGATCTCTTTACTTGGGTTTGACAGCCGAAAACTTTCTCCAACTGTCTTCCAAAAACAGTGTTTGAATCATTATATGATATTCACTAAAAATTAAATCGATATTGATTAATCTGTAGTATGATGCCGCTACTTTCAGTTTAGTGTTTCTTATTTTCAATATACTATCGACAAATTTTTAATCGTATTTCCATGGTATATTGTGTCTCGAGCAGTATTATTTGAAAAAATATTTTCAACTAATCGTCAAGATAGTAATTCTTGTTTCCCTTTAGCCATACGTGGTATGACTGGTAGCAATATGTTGCTATCAGCTACGTTTCGGTAAGGAACAGATCAGAGGATGAGAATTTTGGTGTTTCTAAAGCATAATGCCAATAATGTACGTAAAATTTAAAATCAATAAATTATTATTCAAAACGTGGCAGACAAGATCTCAGAGTGACTCCCCAATCAGTGATAGGATTTATTCTTTAACGTGTCACTTATTTCATCTCCAGCTAAGATTTGTGTACGGGTATGTGGAGAATCACGAGAAGCAAACACCGTTCCGTGACTGTTCAAACCCATTAATCATTATATATTAGGTTCATCACACATGATAATACGAAACAACGAACTGTTCTGCATCCCGCCTACTTTGCGCTTCATCTGGCAAACTCCTCTTTTTTTTAGTCTTTAACCCTCACATAAAAACGCTTTGAAATTTTTATTTCCAACGCAAATAGTCCATCTGTGGCGTCTGTTATCCCTCTTCCGTTTTGTGCTCCAGAAACGTTTAGCGTTACTTGATCCAGCAGATGTAACCGAACCCAAGCTCTTTGTATTTCTCGAATGAATAGTGGGCGGTCTAAAGTGATGGAGCGGAATATAAGTTACGGCAAAGTAACTTCGA
The DNA here is from genome assembly GCF_021461385.2 of Schistocerca piceifrons. Classification (NCBI taxonomy): domain Eukaryota; kingdom Metazoa; phylum Arthropoda; class Insecta; order Orthoptera; family Acrididae; genus Schistocerca; species Schistocerca piceifrons. The sequence continues at coordinate 1,154,955,093 of NC_060138.1, read as the reverse complement.
AGTGCTTTGAAAGAGGAGATGTGCTGTGACTTGTAAGTAAAGCACTCGACTGAGGTACTACTCGAGCGCTTAACTTTCAGGAGGACTCCGCTGAAAATGGTGGTGCTCGCATTCAGCAGTTGTGGCTCTCATTTATTGTATAAATCTGCTGTTAAGCCGAAGCACTGTCTACAGACTAAGTGAAAGTAAAGCTGTCATCAAATCGAAGGTTACCTTGAACACCACAGTGCCTTACTAGGCATGGTCCTTTTGGTCTCTTTGAACTCACTTAACTCAGGCAGTTATAGGGAGACGAACAATTTTACTTGCACCTCGAACTATAGTATAAATCTGTATTTTTCACATCAACAAACACCATCAGTGGGGAAAGAAGTGACAAATAGCAACAAAAATTCTAGGACTGACTGTGGATAGAAGCCGAAACCTTTGGATCCGCACTCTGACATTACCACAGAGCCTAGTTGATCCATTAATAGAAGTCAATGAATAAGAGATTTTGACTGAAATAGGTAGCCAGACAATACACAATATTGTCAATAGAAGTGCACACTGCCTTAACGGAATAATTGAGACAATAATAAAAAACAGTGCTGCTGAATAATTTTGAACTGGTCAATAGATAACTGATTCGATCAACTAATAACACAGAGCCCAAGCCAGTGAAATATTTCGGATCTCCTGGTGAAAAACTAACCTGACCATAGGAGTAGTTCCTCGGAGGAGGCAGGTATGAGAATCTATGATAGTGTATAATATCTACGTTGGTCATCAAAAACAAAAATTTCAACATTATATGTGTGCGGCTATAAACGGCTGATAAAAGGAACGCAGTCTCTAACAGCGTAATTAACACTTTTCTGCCCGACGGGGCATAAAAGTCGCGCACACTTTATATAGTCATTAAACAGCATAAAATTGAATTCATGCACTGGCATTCTGTTGGGTCGACTGTATAGGTTCGCTGTAGCACAGAAACTCCTTGGCTGTGTAGTCCAGTATCTCTGCCCAAAGAGAAGAGAAAGAAACGACCGAATGTCGTACCGCTGTGTTGTCCATTACGTCATACGAGTTTACGGGCTCTAATGAGGAGAAAAGACGTTTTTGTGTGTGCTTTGATGTTTATAATGTGGTTTTGTGTAGTTTTAATTAAACTGACATAGCTAATGCAGTAAGAAAATAACCAGATTAAGAACGACGAATACATCCTGTCGGGACTCACAAGTTTCAGCTGTGTTTTGGAAATACATGAAAATAAATATATTATTACAATATACTACTCTCTTTTTATTGTTTTATTAATATTCTCCCCAAACATTAAATCCCCTTAGTAAAGTTTTTCATAGTTCGCGCATGAAAGGGTTAATAGATAAATTCAGAACATTTATTTCACATCAGACAACGTCAAAGAATATGCTGACATCTTAAACACGTCGTTAATTCCATTGTGATACGCGCCAAGTCCCTACGTAACAGAATGTAGGATAATTGACAGACAGAAATTTATAGCAATTCGTGCGGCTCTCCGAAATGCGACATAAGAAGCCTACAAATATTACCAATGTTAGATAGCGGAGAAAATTTTCAGATATTCCTACGAAGTTCTAATCTTGCGTGAAATCAATGATGGAAACCTTTCGTCAAGTTCCTCGTGAAGCACAATAGTGTTTAAGAAGACAGACAGAACAAAACGAAATACGAAATTCTGCGATTAAGAATGTATTTATACATGAGGATCACCTCCCCTATACAACTGTTTAATAACCTCACAAACTCACGAGTTGTTCATATGAAATAAGCACTCTCGATATAGAGTAATAAGAAAAACTACTGAAATGAAACATGGTACAAGTGTTGATGCAATTCCTATTACAATAACGTTTGTATGACGCAGAATAAATTAGCCACTACCGTAGTCCACATTTTGTCGAGACTCACTGAACCGCAAACACTTCCTTGGGGGTACAAAAGAGCGCGAATGATATTCACAAGAGAACTAAAAGAACAGATGAAGCTAATTACATACCAATCTCTTCTATACAGTCCATTTGTTGAAGAATCCTGCCGCGTATTTTGTACTTACATTTATTTATACGAATAAGCATATAACACTGCACACACATTTCTCTTTAGAGTAAAACTTTTTGTTTCATTCTAAATGTAATCCTTAGTCTTAAACACGAGATATATATAACAATGGTCTTCAGTCACAAAAAAGTTCGCCTTTCACGAGACCACACGATGTACCACAGACATGTGGGTGCATTATCAGGTGCAAATCGTTTCATACTTTATTTACGTATGCTTTTGGGTGAAACAGTGTGAAATGTACGTTCTTACCGCGGGAAGATTAGATGCTAAATTTCGAAATTCGCAAATTAAACAACGGAAAATAGGACGAAGAACAGTGAAAAACTTACCTAAAGAATAATTTTAACGCCTTAATGCCGGCCAAGCATTGATTTACCCATCGCGTAATTGTATATCACGTCGCTCAACGTGAACACTTGTATTTACCCTGCAAAACACTTCACACACGCAGAGTAATACGAGACGACCAAAGATGAAGCTTATTGTGTAGTAACAGGTATCAAAGTAATAAAATAATTTGACTTATATGAGGTAAAAAATTTAAAATAAGTCTTTATAATTACTAAGGTAACTATGGCTAGCGAAATCTGATTTAACATGGGTTTGGGCTTTGTGACTTTATGGAGGCATATTTCCATTTGCTCTAAGAGCTTTATGGTCTTACCATTCAATTCGCAGTGTAACCCTAAGACCTATTTTATAATTAACGCGTCCTAGTTCTTTTATATCTCTGACATCTGTCACTACTTAATAAGCTACATCTTTGGTCATCTCGTATTATACCGCATCTGTGAAGTATTCTGAAGTTTACGAACAATTGTGCACCTTGAGTGACGTGACATGCAATCACAGAATGGACAAATCAACGTTTGCTGAAATTACGACATTTAAAAAGCTCGTGCCGGATCTTTTGGTAAGTGTTCACTGTTTTCATCTTTTTTCTCTCATTTGAATTGGGAATTCCGAAATTTAATATCGAACTTTCTCACAACAGGAACATATATTTGTCATCACTTAGCACAAGAGCGAACACAAATAATGTACGAAAACGATTTGCATCCGAAGATGGACATACAGGGTCCGAAATGCATCGTTTAATTTAATAAAACACTAAATTTTTGATCGAAGTCATTATCATTTACATTTCGTGTCTACTGAATACAGTCATGTCCACAACTGCAACATATGAACAAAACTCCTTTATACCCTACCAAGTCTAAATTTTGTTTGAATTTTCCTTGAACCAAAATCGTAGTGAGTAAATATGTTTAATGGCTCTGAGCACTATGGGACTTAACATCTGAGGTCATGAGTCCCCTAGAACTTAGAATTACTTAAACCTAACTAACCTAAGGACATCACACACATCCATGCCTGAGGCAGGATTCGAACTTGCGACCGTAGCGATCGCACGGTTCCTATGTTTAATATTTCATGTTTATCCGTTAGTAATGAGTATAGACATTTTTTATTTTCACATCTGAAATTTTACGGTATTGCAATTTTAATGACCAGTAGTAAGCAAATTTCTAGCTGGCTGAACTTTGCGCACCCAGACTCAGTTTCTTGAAATATACTCCACTTATATGACAGTACATTTCCGCCAGGTAGGGTAAGAAGGCTTCAGCACTTCAAGGAACCCTACATTTGCATAAGTTATTTCCGAACTCAATATTGAGTAAGACACCCATTTTTCCTCCAGACCATTTAACGAGTTCTCGTAGTATCGGCTCGTAAGCTTGGAATCCCATTCGGTGCGTCCCACTGTCTTCACCTATCCCAGTACCAGGCCACGGTGGCGCATTGACTGTATGAAAATCACTGGCTGTGCTGTGTGCAGTCTGTGGCTGCTTTGCATTGTTGTAATACTCGCCATTGTAGTGTTAGGCAGCTGGCTGTGAACAGCGCGTAGCGTTGCGCAGTTGGAGGTGAGCCGCCAGCAGTGGTGGATGTGGGGAGAGAGATGGCGGAGTTTTGAAATTTGTCATAAACTGCTATATTTATATATGATGATATCAAGGTAAATACATTGTTTGTTCTCTATTAATATCTTTCATTTGCTAACTATCCCTATCAGTAGTTAGTGCCTTCAGTAGTTTGAATCTTTGACTGTAACCCATAGTGGGTTGTCAGAGCACGCCAGTGTCTACAAACTTCTAGTAGCGTTTGAAGGTCGAATAACACGTTATCATGCCCAAAGAGATATTAATAAGTGAGAATTACGTTGAATCAGGAGTCAAGGCTGGACCCCACCTCACAAATATTATCGCATCTCTCAGCGGCTCGACAGCACAGCACCTAGTAACTGGACGAATGTTTGTGACTTCTTAATGGTTTCATGCTTCAGAACAACAATGTTGCTTCAAGAGTGACGAGTGCGGACATCATAGTGTAAGTAGGCTGTTTATGTTTTCTCTATGTAAGTAGGCTGTTTAGGTTTTTTTATTGGTAACGCCACCTCTGTATGAAAATCACTGGCTGTGCTGTGTGCAGTCTGTGGCTGCTTTGCATTGTTGTAATACTCGCCATTGTAGTGTTAGGCAGCTGGCTGTGAACAGCGCGTAGCGTTGCGCAGTTGGAGGTGAGCCGCCAGCAGTGGTGGATGTGGGGAGAGAGATGGCGGAGTTTTGAAATTTGTCATAAACTGCTATATTTATATATGATGATATCAAGGTAAATACATTGTTTGTTCTCTATTAATATCTTTCATTTGCTAACTATCCCTATCAGTAGTTAGTGCCTTCAGTAGTTTGAATCTTTTATTTAGCTGGCAGTAGTGGCGCTCGCTGTATTGCAGTAGCTTGAGCAGCGAAGATTTTTGTGAGGTAAGTGATTTGTGAAACGTATAGGTTAATGTTAGTCAGGGCCATTCTTTCGTAGGGATTTTTTGAAAGTCAGATTGCGTTGCGCTAAAAAATATTGTGTGTCAGGTTAAGCACAGTCATGTATTATTGTTCAAAGGGGACGTTTCAATAGTAAAGAAGTAACTCTTTATCGCTACACCTAACAGCTCTTGTAGAGTACATACTCGCGAAACCGGGAGGCGTCCTGCTGAGAGAATACCTCCACCATCTAAAGTCCGTGACCTAAAAATCGAAGTAAAGGAGTAACGTGGCACCTTACCTGCACAATCCTGAGCATTCTTTGCTGCCCTGGTGGATCGACTTGTAAGGTGTCAAGCAAATCCAACACCTTCCATGAAAACCCTGACATGATACCAAATCCGGCAGTATGTCACATAGTTCCGAATAAATCCTGACATTAAATTAACCAAAGTAATACGATCAACGAGTGAGCAAATGGAATACCACAGACTAACACAAGAACGCCTAAATGAGTGTCATACCTTCCCACCGTGAAACAGACGCAGTTCTGAGGGGAGAAACGAGAACAGAAGCCGAGAGCAGAATCGTGTAGGCTAGGAGGCCCTACGATAGGGGACGGACACCCACGTCAACAGCTGACCGCCAAAACCACCCCCCAGCCCATGTTAAAAGATAGAGCCCTCCAGAAGAACAGTATAGATCTTACGATACACTAAAACGGCCACACCAGCTCCAAGTTTTAGCTGAGACTATGCGCGTCTCTGTTACGTTGCAAACGTTAAAAACATTGCCCCACCACGAAAATTATAACGTTTCTCATTGGATAGACAGAATTTTTATAGGCGGAGCTTAAGGTTAACATTGAGAGCCTGATTGGTCAGTTGAAAACACAGCCAGATAGCTTTTTTAAACCAACTTCGGTAAATTGTAGTAAGGAGAAATGAGGAGAGAGTTGCTTCCGAGAAGGCGAGGTGCGTGAAGCTGTGCCACCCACCGCCCCTTGACGCTGCCTAAACACCGACAAGTTAATGAACGCACACGATGCCGCATTTTTGAGCGCATAAGGTTTCACTCAGAACTGCAGAAGTCTCATCTGTTACATCCCCTTTTTACGTAGTACTAGTGTTGATCGTCAATTAAATCTCATGGTATTCACATTTGCTACGTAAGTTAAAATCTGAAACGTGACGATTTTTCTGTTATACAATTATTGAGAAGCCACATCAGCCACTGTAACTTACGAAGGGTTAAATAAGTAATTAAAGATAATTGATGGTCACTGTAGATCATTTGGATAGTTTTCTCTTTTATGAAGCTTAACTTAAATCTAGATTATAGATGTGGTATGGCATAGGTCATCCTTCGATCCATTGTAGAACATGGAAACCCATTCAGGGAATACTCGTTCACATTTTTGTTGAACGCAGTTGGTTTTTATCATCCTGTATTAAAATATTTCCTTTTACCAATAGTGCAATTTATAAACAATGTTTTGTGAGTAGAATAAAATTTTCGAATATAAACTGAACTGCTTTTTCGACGTTATTTTACCAGCTAACTAAAAGTAGGAAAGTCTTGAACCCCTTGTATCAACACCAACGCTATACTATTGTACATATAGTAAATTTTTTCTTCTGATTTTCGATAAATGAGTGTAATCGATGTTCTGATTTCATTTCTTTTTTGTTTCATGCCATTATGTTAAAGAAACTGTAAACAATTTTCGATGTGAATATTAATGTTTATGTCAAATTTCAAGCAATATTGTAATAGAATTGAAGTGTAACAAATGTCGAGACTGTTGTAAGATGTTAAAGTTGTAATTGTGCGTCTGGTCCATACGTAGGCAATGTTTTAGGATATGTAGAATGCAAAACCTCGGGTGAATACCCTGTCTGTAGGGGAGCGGTAAAAGGTGGATGGCAGGCGAGCGCGGGAAAACGCACACGGGCGCGGCATGGCATAACGGGCTCAGCAGTAGTAGTCCGAGTTGGGCATCGGTCTGAGAAACACGTTCTGGATCGAGGAGGCTCTCCTGGAAAACGTGATTTCGTTGAGCCTCGGATGTGCCGTTTCCGACGCCTATACAGTATGGCAAAATTCCATAGGCACTAAATGGAAAAGTATTGCGACGCTATGAAGAAGTAAAGTGCCGATACTTCAAGAGCCATTGCTGTGATTGTATGTGTGCACGGTGCCTCGCCATCTCGCCGCCCGCCCACCGCCTCCTCGATACGAACAGGTTGAAACTTTTAGTACGGTATTCGTGTGAACCAGTGTTACTTTTGTTCCATACTGTTCAATAACAACGTAAATTTTACCAGAACTGTCCCATCATTTAATTATCCTCACAACTAACCTAGACAGGGTCCTTTCCACATGTTGTGCAATCCGAGTGTCCCGAGATGAAGAATTAAAATTTATGTTAATAATAATTAACTGCAGACCTAGCTATGTTAGAATGATGTTTAAAGAACTTTGTTGTTAATGAAATAATAGACGAATAATATAGGTCTGACAAAGTTGGAAGATAATGTTGAAATTGGTTTAGTAATGAAGTTTAATTAATTTGAGACAAAAATAATGGTAATTAAATGAGCAGGAAATAAGACAAAAAGAGTAGTAACTCTTATATTGGAAATCTTGAGTGCTTAATGATTTCAATAATCAAAATTTCAATACAGTAATCATAACAGTTTCATGGTCCCTCCCCCCCTTTTCCTTTCTATTCATTTGAATTCTGAAGTGTACTGAACTGATTTGACGAGCAAATTTAAAGTCAATATAAAATCAAAATTTATCACTGTTTTACCTTTTTCAAAATTGACATTGTACGTGTGTTTCGAAAGTGCTATTTCTAGGGTAACCTATGACCGATTTTAATCAGATCAATAGACAGTACGAAGTTTGTAGTAAACATTATAGTGTAATCCAGAATGAGATTTTCACTCTGCAGCGGAGTGTGCGCTGATATGAAACTTCCTGGCAGATTAAAACTGTGTGCCCGACCGAGACTCGAACTCGGGACCTTTGCCTTTCGCGGGCAAGTGCTCTACCAACTGAGCTACCGAAGCACGACTCACGCCCGGTACTCACAGCTTTACTTCTGCCAGTACCTCGTCTCCTACCTTCCAAACTTTACAGAAGCTCTCCTGCGAACCATGCAGACTAGCACTCCTGAAAGAAAGGATATTGCGGAGACATGGCTTAGCCACAGCCTGGGGGATGTTTCCAGAATGAGATTTTCACTCTGCAGCGGAGTGTGCGCTGATATGAAACTTCCTGGCAGATTAAAACTGTGTGCCCGACCGAGACTCGAACTCGGGACCTTTGCCTTTCGCGGGCAAGTGCTCTACCAACAGAGCTACCGAAGCACGACTCACGCCCGGTACTCACAGCTTTACTTCTGCCAGTACCTCGTCTCCTACCTTCCAAACTTTCTCATTCTGGAAACATCCCCCAGGCTGTGGCTAAGCCATGTCTCCGCAATATCCTTTCTTTCAGGAGTGCTAGTCCTGCATGGTTCGCAGGAGAGCTTCTGTAAAGTTTGGAAGGTAGGAGACGAGGTACTGGCAGAAGTAAAGCTGTGAGTACCGGGCGTGAGTCGTGCTTCGGTAGCTCAGTTGGTAGAGCACTTGCCCGCGAAAGGCAAAGGTCCCGAGTTCGAGTCTCGGTCGGGCACACAGTTTTAATCTGCCAGGAAGTTTCATATCAGCGCACACTCCGCTGCAGAGTGAAAATCTCATTCTGGAAACATCCCCCAGGCTGTGGCTAAGCCATGTCTCCGCAATATCCTTTCTTTCAGGAGTGCTAGTCCTGCATGGTTCGCAGGAGAGCTTCTGTAAAGTTTGGAAGGTAGGAGACGAGGTACTGGCAGAAGTAAAGCTGTGAGTACCGGGCGTGAGTCGTGCTTCGGTAGCTCAGTTGGTAGAGCACTTGCCCGCGAAAGGCAAAGGTCCCGAGTTCGAGTCTCGGTCGGGCACACAGTTTTAATCTGCCAGGAAGTTTCATATCAGCACACACTCCGCTGCAGAGTGAAAATCTCATTCTGGAAACATCCCCCAGGCTGTGGCTAAGCCATGTCTCCGCAATATCCTTTCTTTCAGGAGTGCTAGTCCTGCATGGTTCGCAGGAGAGCTTCTGTAAAGTTTGGAAGGTAGGAGACGAGGTACTGGCAGAAGTAAAGCTGTGAGTACCGGGCGTGAGTCGTGCTTCGGTAGCTCAGTTGGTAGAGCACTTGCCCGCGAAAGGCAAAGGTCCCGAGTTCGAGTCTCGGTCGGGCACACAGTTTTAATCTGCCAGGAAGTTTCATATCAGCGCACACTCCGCTGCAGAGTGAAAATCTCATTCTGGAAACATCCCCCAGGCTGTGGCTAAGCCATGTCTCCGCAATATCCTTTCTTTCAGGAGTGCTAGTCCTGCATGGTTCGCAGGAGAGCTTCTGTAAAGTTTGGAAGGTAGGAGACGAGGTACTGGCAGAAGTAAAGCTGTGAGTACCGGGCGTGAGTCGTGCTTCGGTAGCTCAGTTGGTAGAGCACTTGCCCGCGAAAGGCAAAGGTCCCGAGTTCGAGTCTCGGTCGGGCACACAGTTTTAATCTGCCAGGAAGTTTCATATCAGCGCACACTCCGCTGCAGAGTGAAAATCTCATTCTGGAAACATCCCCCAGGCTGTGGCTAAGCCATGTCTCCGCAATATCCTTTCTTTCAGGAGTGCTAGTCCTGCATGGTTCACAGGAGAGCTTCTGTAAAGTTTGGAAGGTAGGAGACGAGGTACTGGCAGAAGTAAAGCTGTGAGTACCGGGCGTGAGTCGTGCTTCGGTAGCTCTGTTGGTAGAGCACTTGCCCGCGAAAGGCAAAGGTCCCGAGTTCGAGTCTCGGTCGGGCACACAGTTTTAATCTGCCAGGAAGTTTCATATCAGCGCACACTCCGCTGCAGAGTGAAAATCTCATTCTGGAAACATCCCCCAGGCTGTGGCTAAGCCATGTCTCCGCAATATCCTTTCTTTCAGGAGTGCTAGTCTGCATGGTTCGCAGGAGAGCTTCTGTAAAGTTTGGAAGGTAGGAGACGAGGTACTGGCAGAAGTAAAGCTGTGAGTACCGGGCGTGAGTCGTGCTTCGGTAGCTCAGTTGGTAGAGCACTTGCCCGCGAAAGGCAAAGGTCCCGAGTTCGAGTCTCGGTCGGGCACACAGTTTTAATCTGCCAGGAAGTTTCATATCAGCGCACACTCCGCTGCAGAGTGAAAATCTCATTCTGGAAACATCCCCCAGGCTGTGGCTAAGCCATGTCTCCGCAATATCCTTTCTTTCAGGAGTGCTAGTCCTGCATGGTTCGCAGGAGAGCTTCTGTAAAGTTTGGAAGGTAGGAGACGAGGTACTGGCAGAAGTAAAGCTGTGAGTACCGGGCGTGAGTCGTGCTTCGGTAGCTCAGTTGGTAGAGCACTTGCCCGCGAAAGGCAAAGGTCCCGAGTTCGAGTCTCGGTCGGGCACACAGTTTTAATCTGCCAGGAAGTTTCATTATAGTGTAATGTTGAGTATTTATGGCTTGTCCATATTAGTACAGAAAGTGAAATTATTAGTTCAATAGATTGTCTGGTTCTAAAATTTACCATATTATGCAGTATTATTACGTGTTGTTTGGCATGAACGTACATCAACTTGTACATGGAAGAAACTTAGTTAATGCCTAATTAGGCTGGCGACCGTTTTATTAACAAATTGGCAGCATCTTCTGTGTTGTTTCTTGTCCGTCCTAACGTGTAATTGCACTTCGGACTTGCTTGACGTATCGTTGTTATTTCTGAGTGGGTGTAAGTCCGATTTTGCCTCCATTCAGGTACACGCAGTCAATATCTATACAAAAATCCTTTCTTTTAAGGTGAAGCCCGTCAACTTACCATAGTACAGGCTTTAAGGAGTATCATGTGCAATAGCGCATGTTACAAGTGGCTCCCAGTGACAGGACCTCCAGTTGTTGTCGGTCACAAATTAATGTGAATACCGAACAGTGGATGTTCAGTGGCACGAATTGTAATAATATTCAGTAAAGTAAATAGCAGTGAACGTCAAGTACAGTGGAGAGGTGTAATTTGCATTCAGTATGGACAAGAACGTAGAAACAGTAGATGTGCCGAGCGAAATGGAAAATGCGGCTGGCAATGACAGGAATGTACGCAGCCAGATAACAGATGGCGTTAGCGGTAGACAATTGGCGCACATACAATATCATGAACATGTTAACGAACAGATTGAAATGACGAGATTGCCTCGAAAACAGCAAGGGATAAAACAGGAAGTAGAGGACAACTTTGTAGATGATAGTGGGTACGTGAACGAATCCACTGACATGTTTGATTCACCACAGATAAAGAAAGAACCGAAAGAAACTTTTGAAGTAGGATCGGAACACACCGATTCCGTAGAACAAAACAGTGTGCAAATTTTAAGCATGAACGATTTGTTTGAACAATTAACCAAACAAATTGCGGGACAGAATAATCAGCTTAAAACACACGTTGCAGAGCAGCTCAAAACACAAAATGATCAGCTTAAAACACACGTTAATCAGCAGCTCAAAACACAAAGTCATCAGCTCAAAACGCAGGTTAGTCAGCTTAAAACACACGTTGATGAGCAGCTCAAAACACAAAGTAATCAGCTCAAAACACAGAATGATCAGATTAAAGCACAGGTAGAAGAACAAGGAATTAAAATTAGCAAATAAATAGAACAGGTAGAACAAAAAGTGGGTAGTTTAAGCTCTGTAGTAAATACTATGAAGTTTGAAACTGACACTATTAATAAAAATATGGATACTATGCAGGGGGAAATTGACAACATTAACAGTAGGTTTGATGTTGAAATTCTCAACATCCAAGAGAAAGTAGAGCCTCTAGTTGAAACAAAAGTCGACGAAAAAGTTTTCGGTCTTAAAACTGAGATCGTAAACGAATGTCAACACGGAATCTCACAGCTGAAAAAGGCAGTTTCAGACACTGAAAGAGATTTAGGCGAAAAAGTTACGGGATGTGTACAAAACTGTGAACAAAATACTTCGAAAATTCAGGGCAAAATTTTCGATCTTGAGAGTAAAATTAAAGATAGGCCTGGTGTTGTCTATAATGGCACACCACTTACGAAGATATTGGAAGGTGAGGAACGCTTCGATCCCGCCAAAAAACATAACGGATGGCATCCGTTAGATTTCATCAAAAATTGCGAGAGGATATTTCCTGAACATTTGTCTGGTCAGGAAAAGATAAACGTAGTAATTAGCGCCTTAGCAGGTGACGCTAAGCGCTGGGGCATTAATTTTAATACCGAAAAAATGACGTTCGAAGAATTTAAGCAAAAGTTTACGGAAGAATATTGGTCCGAACAAAAACAGGATCATTTGTGGCGCGAGTTTATCATGGCCAAGCTTCATGATAACAGGGGCAGGAATTCTTTGAAAGATTTCTGCGAATATTGGTACCGAAAATTGACGCATGTAAGAGGGAGAAGATCCGATTCTGAAATCATATGGGAGCTATATAAAAAGCTTCCAGAAGATTCGAAGAGATACGTGGGAAGCAATCATCGCAGCTTCCAAGCATTTCTCGAAAGGGTCGAAGACGAAGAGCACTGGCGCGAAAGCCGTGCCAATTATCAGAATTTTGGTAACCGAAATAATCGTAATAATGACGAGAGAAATGACGGCGATGGGTTTCGCGTCAATATGATACATAGGGGTAGAGGCAGAGGAAGAGTAAGAGGGAGTTATCCAGGTCGCGGTAGAGGGTACACCGCGCAAAATAATAACGACGCGGGAAACTGATTTCCGCGAACGTTGCGGGCCAAACGGAAGCGGACAGTATATACCGGCCCCAATTTAAGAAATGTTACCGGACTGACAGTAAAATTACGAGACAGGTTAGAGACAGGCGTGGAACGACGCAACGTGTCGTTGCGGAACAAGGGTCAGGTGCGCACACCGATGACTCATCTTCGCTGCGCAGAGTGCTACATGTTAACAGGCGAGTGGAGCATCAGGGGGCAACGGCCCAGCCTAGCAGAACAGCTGTCAGAGAGAAGCCGCTAGCAATGCGGCAGCATTAGGTACGAACATTGCCGTAAGAGCTGGTGAATACATTACGAGTGGTAATCCCGTGGCGAAGGAAATAATAAATGAAACTGTGGATACACAGAGAGGTGCGGTTAGCAGTGTTAGCAATGAAGTAAATGGCGAGAATGAATTAGCGGAAGTAAGTAATTGGTGTGTGCAGATCGACGATCTGTACAAGGGCCTCAAGCAATGTGAGTGGGAGGATTTTAAGGAGGAGTATGAGGCAAGGAGGTTAATTAGTGGAAAAGGAAATAGGGACGTCGATAAGGTGACGTGGCCCAAATTTGAAGAGGAGAGAGTAAATAGCGCCGCGCAAAGTACGCGTGCTGCCGATAGGACAATGATTAAAGTTAGGAAGGAATTGGAGGATGAAATCCTAAGCATAGACGAGGAAGTAACTTCTGTTAATGATCCGCCAACAGTGCAAGCTGCTACCGAAAGGCACCGTGGGGAAGGGGCAGGTAATTACCTAAAAGTAATTGAAGTCCACGACGATTACACTAAATATAAAGTAACAGTGGATGTGAGTAAAGCTGATAATGAGGCCGTTTTACCAAAAGAGGATATTGAATTAAAATTAAAGCCTGACGAAAATGCAGAGGAAGAACTTAGTGCCTGTCTCAGAAAAGCTTTTATGTTAGAACCTGAAAGCGATCCAGAATGGTCGGATTCGGACGATAGTTCAGATGACGAGTATTTCGGTACTAGTGAAAATAATGGGGATACAGCTAATTGCGATATTATACCTAATGATGACGAAGTTTCAAAACAAAATCCAGGTGTTGAGACTGAACAAAGAAAGAAAGAGCCACCTGACGACTCAGGGTCTATTTTACAAAGAGTTCAAGTAATTAATGACTTTGAACTCCCAGAACCAAAGAAACCGACAGATATAGGTGAGGTGAATGTTAAAAGCATATCTTGGGACGATGTTATCGTCGACCCGGATTTGCTTAGGGAAGACCACAACAATGAAAAACATTCGACGGTTAAACAAACTGTAATACCAGTTGAAATTTATAATGCGAGATTGCAAGTACTTCTTGATACTGGATCTCAGATAAGTGCAATCTCCCAGTCGTTTTTCGAACACATTTGTGATAAGCCTGTACTAGTAATTATGTCAGTGACGGGTGTAAAAATTGTTGGTGCTACTGACAAGACTAGCAAGTCGGTAAAGAACCAGATTTTGGTTGAATTTAGTATAAAAGGACAAAAATTTGAACACGATTTTTTGGTTGTGCCAGACTTGAGTACTGAAATGATTCTGGGAATAGATTGGTTAGATAAAGAAAAGGTCATTATTGATTGTAGCCAGGAAGTGATCAAAATTAATAATGCATCTATGAATTTGGAATTAAAATTTGAGGAAAATGGGAAGGTGTTCGATTCAGAAATTGATTCTTTATTGTTGGAGATCGACCAAGGGAATAATGGTTTGACAAACATGTATGAGGTGTACCATGTCCAGAGGTTAACAGATGAGACTGACAAGCAGGGGCATAATTTTAAAGAAATTGTGGAAAATTTGAAGGAGATATCTCCTGATCAGAAAACAGAATTGCTTGATATTTTAGAAAGTAATAACACCGTATTTTCGGACAAACCTGGCCTAGTTAAGAACTTCGAATACCAGATTGAGACAATAGAGCATAAACCTTTCTTTGTAAGACCGTTTTCGGTACCCATATCAAAGAGGCAGGCTGTTCAAGTGGAAATAGATAAAATGATAGAATGGGGTGTAATCGAACGGAGTAGCAGCGAATATAATAGTCCCCTGATCATTGTAAATAAAAGGGATGGGGGAGTGAGAGTAGTTATTGACGCCTGGACTTTGAACACAATTGTAAAGAAGGAAATAGACAGACCTGAAAATCTGGACGAAATGCTTCAAAAGTTTTATAACGTGAAGTATTCAACCAGTCTGGACATGACCGTCGGATACTGGCAAATTCCATTGAGCAAAGAAGCCCGTAAATATACCGCTTTTCTATTCGCCGGGAAATGCTATCAGTATAAAGTAGTGCCATTTGGGCTTAGCACTTCTGTGGCAGTATTTATTAGGGCACTGGACTTTGTATTAGGGAGAGAATTGAGTTCCCAGCTAACCATTTATGTAGATGATTTACTGATTGCTACAGAAGAATGGCAAGAACATTGTGAATTATTGCAGAAAGTTTTTGTTGCTCTACAAGCAGGGGGCATGACACTTAAGTGGAAGAAATGTGAATTTGTGAAGTCGGAAATAAAGTTTCTGGGGCACATTATTACTACGACCGGTATTGGCAAGGACCCGGAAAAGTTAAGTGCAATAGCAGGGTGTCCAGCCCCTAGAAATAGAAAACAGTTGAGCGCCTTTTTAGGTTTATGTGGGTTCTATAGAAAATTCGTCAAGGGGCAAGTTTTTAATAGTCCTCATTTGAATAATCTACTTAAGAAAAATAGTGCTTTTGTGTGGACTGAAGTGTACTGAGAATTATGTCGCAGATGCTTTATCTCGATTGCCTAATGGTATGAGTGAAGCGCCCAATGAAAATGGTTAAGAGGGTACTTTTCAGATAAGGTAAATGAAAGAGGTTTCAGGAAAAAGGAAAACTGAGCAAATATGTAAAAATATGAGATACCATCAGAATGGGGATCCGACATGGAAATCTGTGAAGGTAAATTTTGACAGTGTGCAGTATCCTCAAATTAAGAAATATTATAAAATCTTTAAAGGCATTTTATATAGGAGGAAAGATTTAGTCACTGAGGAATGGAGGGTATGTTGGCCACACCAGTTTGATACTGATATCATAGACTATTTTCATTTAGCATTGGGGCATAGTGGGCCAAAGAAATGTTTGGATAAATTGAATAATGTAGTAGTGATTGCTGGTAGTGTCAGTAAGAAGGTAAAGGAACGAATTAAGTCGTGTGATGTCTGTCAAAGGGCCAAAGTACCGAACAGAACTAATAGAGGTCCAATGCAAAGTACATTACCTGAAGACACCCTAGAATTATTATCAGTAGATTTGTATGGTCCCCTCCCAAAGACTTCGGGAAATTGTGCATATATTTTAGTAATTTTGGAAGTATTCTCAAAGTTTGTGAAATTATACCCCTTGAAAAAAGCAACAGCAAAAGCTGTATTTAGTAGGATGGTCGAATACTTCAGAATCATCGGGAAACCCAAGGCAGTACTATCTGACAATGGATCCCAGTTCATATCCAAAATTTGGAAAGAAGGAATGGAGCAAAATGGTGTGGAGGTTAAATATATCTCAGCCTACCATCCTGCTAGCAACCCGGTTGAAAGGTACATGCGAGAAATCGGGAGATTGTGTAGAACGTACTGCAGTCATAACCATAGAGCCTGGGGTAGATTTATATCGGATTTTGAGAATGTCATGAACACATTACATCATGAAACTACTGGGTTCCCACCGGAAGAAATTTTGTTAGGCAGCAGAAGTAAAAGTTTAATTGAGAAAAAACTAGAGTTTCCACCTTGTACAAGCTTGGGGTTTAGTCAAAAGAAAGAATTAGTCAAAAAAAGGGCAAAGCAAAAAGCTGAATCTAGATCTAAAAGACATGATAAAAACCTGAAAGTTTCAAAATTTAAAATTGGAGATTATGTTCTTTTAAAAACCCACAAAAAGTCTAGTGAACTGAACCATGAAATTTCCATATTTAAATATATTTATAATGGACCATATATAATACAGAACATTCCACACAATAATGCTTACTACCTGATCTACCCAAAATCCAAGAGACCTTTAGGTGTAAGGAACGTTGTGGACCTGAAACTGTATGTTCCTAGGAGTGAGTGACCTAACTACACTCAGAAAGCAATTTGCAATAAATATGCTATATTTTATACTGAAACTATTTTATTCCAAATGTATCAAATCTTTGTAAATATATGTGTACCAATATCATTGTGCTAATGTACTTATGTGAGTTTCAGATTACCAAATGTACTGTAAATGTAAAGATGTATGGAGAAAAGGGTTGAAAAGAAAAAGCAAGTGCTGTAAGCCAGATAAAAGATGGGACTGCCAAAAACCAAAATAGGCAGTATATGAGTCATAATCTAAAGGACTGCCAAACACCAAAGAGGGCGGATAAATAGTTAAAGGAGAATTGTAAGTGTGATGCAGGAGATGTGATAAAATGGTGCGAAATGGACTGCCCAAATCTGAATAATAGGCAGCAAATATATGTAGTGAATTTTTTAAAATATTATTGTGTGTTTATTAGTAAATAAGGAAATGGACTGCCATTCAATGCAAGCAGCAACAAATTGTCTTATAGTGTATATAGATATTTGTATTTGCTTTTGTAGTTAAGTGTTTGTGTTCCAGATTTTGAAATTATTTCGTTGAGAAATTTAATAAAAATGAGTAAAATTCTATTTAAATCATGTTGTGATAGGAGGTTGGACTGTGCCAAAGGCACTTAAGCAAACGATAGGTAAATGTTCTTGATATATTAAAAAAAAATTATAGACCTATATAATGTGAGTGAAAGGAAGTTTGTGGTATAAATTTTTTTGATGGGACAATCACACAAAGATTCAGAACCACTATATAAATATAAAAATTAGTGTTCCCATCAAATTTGCACTTAGTGAAATTTACTGGAAACAGGGGCATGTGTAACAACACCAACGCTATACTATTGTACATATAGTAAATTTTTTCTTCTGATTTTCGATAAATTAATGTAATCAATGTTCTGATTTCATTTCTTTTTTGTTTCATGCCATTATGTTAAAGAAACTGTAAACAATTTTCGATGTGAATATTAATGTTTATGTCAAATTTCAAGCAATATTGTAATAGAATTGAAGTGTAACAAATGTCGAGACTGTTGTAAGATGTTAAAGTTGTAATTGTGCGTCTGGTCCATATGTAGGCAATGTATTAGGATATGTAGAATGCAAAACCTCAGGTGAATACCCTGTCTGTAGGGGAGCGGTAAAAGGTGGATGGCAGGCGAGCGCGGGAAAACGCACACGGGCACGGCATGGCATAACGGGCTCAGCAGTAGTAGTCCGAGTTGGGCATCGGTCTGAGAAACACGTTCTGGATCGAGGAAGCTCTCCTGGAAAGCGTGATTTCGTTGAGCCTCGGATGTGCCGTTTCCGACGCCTATACAGCATGGCAAAATTCCATAGGCACTAAATGGAAAAGTATTGCGACGCTATGAAGAAGTAAAGTGCCGATACTTCAAGAGCCATTGCTGTGATTGTATGTGTGCTCGGTGCCTCGCCATCTCGGCGCCCGCCCACCGCCTCCTCGATACGAACAGGTTGAAACTTTTAGTACTGTATTCGTGTGGACCAGTGTTACTTTTGTTCCATACTGTTCAATAACAACTTAAATTTTACCAGAACTGTCCTATCATTTAATTATCCTCACAACTAACCAAGACAGGGTCCTTTCCACATGTTGTGCAATCCGAGTGTCCCGAGATGAAGAATTAAAATTTATGTTAATAATAATTACCTGCAGACCTAGCTATGTTAGAATGATGTTTAAAGAACTTTGTTGTTAATGAAATAATAGACGAATAATATAGGTCTGACAAAGTTGGAAGATAATGTTGAAACTGGTTTAGTAATGAAGTTTAATTAATTTGAGACAAAAATAATGGTAGTTAAATGAGCAGGAAATAAGACAAAAAGAGTAGTAACTCATATAATGGAAATCTTGAGTGCTTAATGATTTCAATAATCAAAATTTCAATACAGTAATCATAACAGTTTCAGGGCCCCCCCCCCCCTTTTCCTTTCCGTTCATTTGAATTCTGAAGTGTACTGAACTGATTTGACCAGCAAAGTTAAAGTCAATATAAAACCAAAATTTATCAGTGTTTTACCTTTTTCAAAATTGACATTGTACGTGTGTTTCGAAAGTGCTATTTCTAGGGTAACCTATGCCTGATTTTAATCAGATCAATAGACAGTACGAAGTTTGTAGTAAACATTATAGTGTAATGTTGTGTATTTATGGCATGTCCATATTAGTACAGAAAGTGAAATTATTAGTTCAATAGATTGTCTGGTTTTAAAATTTACCATATTATGCAGTATTATTACGTGTTGTTTGGCATGAACGTACATCAACTTGTACAGGGAAGAAACTTAGTTAATACCTAATTAGGCTGGCGACCGTTTTATTAACAAATTGGTAGCATCTTCTGTGTTGTTTCTTGTCCGTCCTAATGTGTAGTTGCACTTCGGACTTGCTTGACGTATCGTTGTTATTTCTGAGTGGGTGTAAGTCCGATTTTGCCTCCATTCAGGTACATGCGGTCAATATCTATACAAAAATCCTTTCTTTTAAGGTGAACCCCGTCAACTTACCATAGTACAGGCATTAAGGAGTATCGTGTGCAATAGCGCATGTTACACCCTTCCACTAAATTTAGTTAGTATTAAGATTCTTTTACAGGGAGTGCAGTGGAGTTGACGCTGAAATCATTAAGTATTTGATTATATCATCGCTAGTCTCACTGAACTCTTCTGAACTCTACATGTCATGTGTGGTCTGGCGTCTCCTTACCAGCAACAGGTCCCAGGTTCAAACTAGTCAATTCCCTAAAAAACACGCTCAGAGCGTCGTTGCGCGAAAGTGGTAGGGAGACACGACTTAGAACAAAAAGACACCACGCAGAATGTTAGAGACTCTGTAATTATCGGAACGCTTGCATAGTGTCGAGAGTATTTTGGCAATCGCGCAAATCTGTAATGTCTGTTGTCCTGTGTTTGACCATGGTGGGAAGAAAACCTGCTCTAAAGTCTGAACGTAGTCGAATGTAGTCTAGTTCTTCATAATATTCCCTGCTGTCCTACAAGCATGTTAAAAAAGTTAACGATTCTATGACTGTTCCATAGCAATTTCAAAACAACTCATCATCGTCATAATAACAATAATCGTGTCCCACTGTCATCCAATCAGTCCCATCCGGTCCCAACATAAAAACTTTCATTCTTTTAGTAGCATCATCGTCACCGTCTTCATTATACTCATCATCCTACAATATCTCCTGCCTGAGCTAACCATCGTGGGTCTCATTAAATTGTTAGACTGCCACGTGGTTCTCCGTATATGTCGCAGATTATGTTGATGTCGCTCGGACGATCTGCGTCTCCCTAACCTACCACAATAACAGTAGTAGTAGGGCAAGGTGACCCACATTTTAACGACGTGTCTGAATAACGTATTGTACCTGGTGAAACTTCGTATCGTTGAGAGTGAAGGCTACGTTAAAGGCAGACTGAAAAAATTCGTGCAATGAAAGGCAATGCAAGACTGGCCACAAAATAACGAGCTTAAATACTCAACAAACTACTATAAAGAAAATACACTTTCAAAAAGATTCAGCCGATTTCACAATACCACATCACGTACATGAATGAAGACAGAAACTCTGAGTAAATTTTACATTGAGGGTAATCTTCGCACACAAGTGACATATCATTCAGCAACACCCACCTCCCCTTCCTCTCTCTCTCTCTCTCTCTCTCTCAGACATGATATGCTTTTCTATTCCACGATCACTTTTCTTAGTATCTGCCATTTAGACGTTTGTACGATGATTGAGATGAGGGAGCGTGTTACGATCTTCCGCGGTGAAACAATTTCGGAAGTCCGAATTCAGTATTTCGCCCTTTTGTCTCTTAACTTCCGCATCGGTGCCACTTTGGTCACTGAGTGAATGAAGAGAGGATTTCGAACCGCTTACTCAATTTGCATAAGAACAAGACCTTTTTAGGATTCTTACTCAAATCCATTGACAAAATTTTACTTTCAAATTCACTGAACGCTTCTGTCATTCTCTCTCCTTACGCTCATTTTCGCTTCGTTCAGCTTTCGTTTGTAAGCAACGTATTGACTTCTCTTCAATCTGCGATGGAGTTCTCTTTGTTTACGTAGCATTTTCTAATACAGTTATTAAACCACGGTGGGTCTTTCCCATCCCTTAAGATCTTGCTCGAAACATGCTTGTCTAAGCCATATTGAACATTGGTTTGAATTTTTTCCATTTTTGCTCTCACATCTTCGTCGCCAACTCTGAATATTTGAAGCTGACTGCTCACTCTGCAATTAGAATCCCGCCACTCTTGCAAAGCAAAAATATTTTCCTGCCTTTCTTAACATTCCTTGTAGAACCAGCTGTCACAGGTGCTATCACAGACTTATGGTCACTGGTACGTTCCTCTGCGTTAATTGATTCGTTAAGTTCAGGTCTGTTTGTGCCTAAGTGGTCTAAGACGTTCTCTTCACGAGTTGGTTCTCTAATCATCTTCTCTAAGTAATTTTCGGACAAGACATTCAGAATAATATCACATGAACCCCCTTCCTTGGCACCAGTTGTCATTGCATTAACATATCATGTGTAGCTAAATTGATGTCGTATATAGGTAAATTGATGTCATACATAGGTAAATTGACGTATACAGATAAATAATCATATAATAATATGCGTCATCTAGAATGGACATGCGTATACTTCTTTCCGCCAAGTTCCTCAGCATAGTCAGTGGTGGGTGTCAACAGCTTTTTCTCATGGCAGATAACAAGTGGATTACTGAATCAGTGTTAATATGTAATGGATACATAAAAGCAGCACGAAGAGGACAATGTTATGTAACCACCAACCATAGATAAAGAGAACTCGTTACTAGATGGACAAGGAAGTTATTTTCCAGACCTTTGCAGGTCATTAGAATATTTACATTATTCCTAAACGGAGGCAGAGCAGTGAGGTGCTACGTCATTGGAGGGGTGCGAAAGTGCCTAGCCTGAATTAGAGAGAGAACGTATCAATATTGATTACGGTCACTGAGACTGTGATCGCGGACAGTTGAGCTGAGTTACAGCCGGAGAGGATTCTAGCCTATGGACTTAGACAAATTATGAAACAGGTGCAGACATCAGTCTGTCATGCACACAGACACTGATGGCCATAACTGGAAATAGCGAGATGCTGAGTTATGCTGGCTTAGTACTGGGCGCGTTTCTATGCTATGTGTTGTAGTTTATTATGCTGTCAATAGTGATTCATGTATTATTTTGTATAGCAGCCGCAACTCCGCGCATTTGTCTTCAACGGCTAGGAAAGATGGTACAAGCTGGATGTTTCCCCAGCTCTGTGTATATTTTTATCCAAGTATCCATGGTCAGAAGAAAAACAGAGTACCTTTAACGACTACAGATAGCAGGTTCGTACTCACAGGACATGTACATTAGTATGTTCTGCAAAAAAGGATTAGCATTTGAACCATGTCAGCCCGCGAGTTCAAAGTTAAAATCGACATCGCGCAGCAACACCACATACCGATAAAATGTGCCTGCGGCTCTCGTTGTCACTATAAACCGAAGGTAATGGTTCAGTGTAACTTGAGCAGAGGTGCAGGATGCCCCGCAGATGCGTGCGCAAATTTTAGCGACAAATCAGTGAGTTAGAAATAGGGGGCATTATAGGCATGAGAGAATGTGATGCATCCATCCGGGAAATCGCTGCTCGTGTGGGACGAAGTGTTTCGGCAGTGCAGCGGGTTTGTGCAGAATGGTTTACAGAAGGCTGTAGAACACGACGAGATGTATTACGTCGCACCACCAAGGCCACTCCCCGAGAAGATCGACACCTCATCGGAATGGCATTGCAGCTCAGACCTGTATCCTCCTCGGCTCTGGCGCAACAGTATAACACATGAAAGGGAGGAAGGTTAATCTGTTTAGCAAGAGTAATAGAAGGCAGATTTCAGACTACCTAACAGATCAAAACGAAAATTTCTGTTCCGACACTGACAGTGTTGAGTGTTTATGGAAAGAGTTCAAGGCAATCGTAAAATGCGTTTTAGACAGGTACGTGCCGAGTAAAACTGTGAGGAACGGGAAAAACCCACCGTGGTTCAACAGCAAAGTTAGGAAACTACTGTGAAAGCAAAGAGAGCTTCACTCCAAGTTTAAACGCAGCCAAAACCTCTCAGACAAACAGAAGCTAAACGATGTCAAAGTTAGCGTAAGGAGGGCTATGCGTGAAGCGTTCAGTGAATTCGAAAGTAAAATTCTATGTACCGACTTGACAGAAAATCCTAGGAAATTCTGGTCTTACGTTAAATCAGTAAGTGGCTCGAAACAGCATATCCAGACACTCTGGGATGATGATGGCATCGAAACAGAGGATGACACGCGTAAAGCTGAAATAGTGAACACCTTTTTCCAAAGCTGTTTCACAGAGGAAGACCGCACTGCAGTTCCTTCTGCAAATCCTCGCGCAAACGAGAAAATGGCTGACATCGAAATAAGTGTCCAAGTAATAGAAAAGCAACAGAAATCACTCAACAGAGGAAAGTCCACTGAACCTGACGGGATACCAATTCGATTCTACACAGAGTACGCGAAAGAACTTGCCCCCGTTCTAACAGCCGTGTACCGCAAATTTCTAGAGGAACGGAAGGTTCCAAATGATGATAAAAGAGCACAGGTAGTTCCAAATTTCAAGAAGGGTCGTCGAACAGATGCGCAAAACTATAGACCTATATCTCTGACATCGATCTGTTGTAGTATTTTAGAACATGTTTTTTGCTCGCGTATCATGTCATTTCTGGAAACCCAGAATCTACTCTGCAGGAATCAACATGAATTCCGTGTGAGACCCAACTCGCTTTATTTTTTCATGATACCCAGAAAATATTAGATACAGGCTCCCAGGTAGATGCCATTTTCCTTGACTTCCGGAAGGCGTTCGATACATTTCCGCACTGTCACCTGATAAAGTAAGAGCCTACGGAATATCAGACCAGCTGTGTGGCTGGATTGAACAGTTTTTAGCAAACAGAACACAGCATGTTGTTGTCAATGGAGAGACGTCTACAGAAGTTAAAGTAACCTCTGGCGTGCCACATGGGAGTGTTATGGGACCATTGCTTTCCATAATATATATAAATGACCTAGTAGATAGTGTCGGAAGTTCCGTGCGGCTTTTCGCGGATGATGCAGAGAAGTTGCAGCATTAGAAAATTGCAGCGAAATGCAGGAGGATCTGCAGCGAATAGGCACTTGGTGCAGGGAGTGGCAACTGTTCGTCACAGGGTTATCTGTCAAGCGTGATATCGTTACGGAGACGTTTAGCAAACTCAAGTGGCAAACTCTGCATCGCGGTGTAACTTGCTGTCCACGTTTCGAGAGGGTGCGTTTCTGGATGAGGTATAGAATATATTGCTTCCCCCTACTTATACCTCCCGAGGAAATCACGAATGTTAAATTAGAGAGATTCGAGCGTGCACGGAGGCTTTCCGGCAGTCTTTCTTCCCGTGAACCACACGCGACTGGAACAGGAAAGGGAGGTAATCACAGTGGCACGTAAAGTGCCCTCCGCCACACACCGTTGGGTGGCTTGCGGAGTATAAATGTAGATGCAGATGTAGATTGTGCACCATGAGAGGCGACAGTGCATCGCCATTTATTACGGCTTAGGTTACGTGCGCATCGTCCACTTCTCCGCCTACCTTTGGCGAATGTGCAGACACGTGCTAGACGGTAATGGTGTATGGAGCGACGTCACTGGGAACAGCAATGTCATCAGATAGTGTTTTCGGACGAATCCAGATTCTGTTTCTTTGAAAAAGATGGCCGGATTTTGGTTTTACGCAGACAGGGGAGCGGCATCACAGTGACTGCATTCACGTGCCGGCCGGATTGGCCGAGCGGTTCTAGGCACTACAGTCAGGAACCGCGCGACCGCTACGGTCGCAGGTTCGAATCCTGCCTCGGGCATGGATGTGTGTGATGTTCTTAGGTTAGTTAGGTTTAATTTGTTCTAAGATCTAGGGGACTAATGACCTTAGAATTTAAGTCCCATAGTGCTCAGAGCCATTTGAACCATTTTTTTGCATTCACATAAGACACACAGCGCCAACTCAAGGCCTCTTGCTGCGTGTTTGGGGCACAATGACCAGTGTGACCCGCATGTATGACGTCCTGCGACCTGTAACCATATCCCTTCTGCACAACAACCCAGACGCAATTTTTCAGCAGGACAATACACGACCATAAGTTGCTGCACGAACACGTGCCTTCTTGGTGCCACAGGATGACAGCCTACCAGATCACCAGACTTGTCCTCAATCGAAAACGTGTGGGATATGGTGAAACGATGGGTGCAGTTCTATGACCCAGTGCCAAACACCACAGATGAACTTTGGAACCAGGTGAATGTAGCATGGATGGCTGTACCGCAGGACGCCATTCCAGCCTTATACGCTTTGATATCATCACGCATGGAACAAGTTATCAGGGCCCATGGCGGACCCTGTGCCTACTAAGCAACAGGACACATGCTGAACATACGTGACTGAAATGCTAATCTCTTCTGCAGAATACACTAACGTACACGTCCTGTGAATATGAACCGACTTATCTCTAGTCTTTCAAGGTGTTCTGTTTTTTTCTGAACATGAGCATAATGTCCGACTTCTTAGATGAGTCGTCACCGTAGATGGCTGCCATGTGGAGGATCCGAGTTCGATTCCTAGTACTGCCAAGGATTTTTTTCTTGACGAGAGGATTGTTTCGAGTAGCACCCAGTCACGTACTCACCAGGGAAGATGAATGGAATATTTCAGAATTTGAAACACTAACTGCTGCTAGCATGAGTTTCTTAGAAGTAGATACCTTAGGAGTTGCGAAGCAACTCAAATCGCTTGATACGGGCAAGCCTTCAGGTCCAGATTGTATACCGATTAGGTTCCTTTCAGATTACGCCGATACAACAGCTCCCTACTTAGCAATCATATACAACCGCTCGCTCACCGATAGATCTGTATCTACAGATTGAAAAATTGCGCAGGTCGCACCAGTGTTTAAGAAGGGTAGTAGGAGTAATCCATCGAACTACAGACCTATATCATTGACGTCGGTTTGCAGTAGGGTTTTGGAGCATATACTGTATTCAAACATTATGAATCACCTCGAAGGGAACGATCTATTGATACGTAATCAGCATGGTTTCAGAAAACATCGTTCTTGTGCAACGCACAAGAAGTAATGGCCGCTATCGACAGGGGATCTCAGGTTGATTCCGTATTTCTGGATTTCCGGAAAGCTTTTGACACCGTTCCTCACAAGCGACTTCTAATCAAGCTGCGGGCCTATGGGGTATCGTCTCAGTTGTGCGACTGGATTCGTGATTTCCTGTCAGGAAGGTCGCAGTTCGTAGTAATAGACGGCAAATCATCGAGTAAAACTGAAGTGATATCAGGTGTTTTCCAGGGAAGCGTCCTGGGACCTCTGCTGTTCCTGATCTATATAAATGACCTGGGTGGCAAGCTGAGCAGTTCTCTTAGGTTGTTCGCAGATGATGCTGTAATTTACTGTCTAGTAAGGTCATCCGAAGACCAGTATCAGTTGCAAAGCGATTTAGAAAAGATTGCTGTATGGTGTGGCAGGTGGCAGTTGACGCTAAATAACGAAAAGTGTGAGGTGATCCACATGAGTTCCAAAAGAAATGCGATGGAATTCGATTACTCGATAAATAGTACAATTCTCAAGGCTGTCGATTCAACTAAGTACCTGGGTGTTAAAATTACGAACAATTTCAGTTGGAAAGACCACATAGATAACATTGTGGGGAAGGCGAGCCAAAGATTGCGTTTCATTGGCAGGACACTTAGAAGATGCAACAAGTCCACTAAAGAGACAGCTTACACTACACTCGTTCATCCTCTGTTACAATATTGCTGCGCGGTGTGGGATCCTTACCAGGTGGGATTGACGGAAGACATCGAAAGGGTGCAAAAAAGGGCAGCTCGTTTTGTATTATCACGTAATAGGGGACAGAGTGTGGCAGATATGATACGCGAGTTGGGATGGAAGTCGATAAAGCAAAGACGTTTTTCGTCGCGGCGAGATCTATTTACGAAATTTCAGTCACCAACTTTCTCTTCCGAATGCGAAAATATTTTGTTGAGCCCAACCTACATAGGTAGGAATGATCATCAGAATAAAATAAGAGAAATCAGAGCTCGAACAGAAAGGTTTAGGTGTTCGTTTTTCCCGCACGCTGTTCGGGAGTGGAATGGTAGAGAGATAGTATGATTGTGGTTCGATGAACTCTCTGCCAAGCACTTAAATGTGAATTGCAGAGTAGTGATGTAGATGTAGATGTAGATCTACTTGGCGTAACAGTGGCGGCTCCATGGTCTGGAAAGTCTGTAAAACCGCCGGAATAATAGTGTGCTGACCAAATGCTCCTCCATACCGCATCTGCGTGATGCCCAAAGGCAGAGGATGACACGGGGACCGGTAGACATCCCTTGGGCCTTCACAGCCCGGATGAGGAGCTCATTTTAACATAATTACTACCCTCTAAACTGATCTTAAAATTCTCAGCAAGCGCTATTTCTTCTCACTGCAGGCTTTTAAGTGATTGTCGCGACTGGAAACGAAAACTCCTTCTAACCTTATTTTGATACCCGACAGCAAGATACGAATCCTCTGCTACTCGCGTAGCTGATGTTAACATTGAGACATACCAACTTCCGTCCACTATACGGCGGACCAAGGCAGGTTAACTCTTGTGCGTATTCAGGTGAGTACAAGCATAATACTTCGGGGATACGACAGTCATCAGGATTTGTCTTTGAAAGTTATTGCCCACTGCTGTTTCGCCCTTACCCATTTTTAGTGCGGCACCAGTGTATGTTGTTGTTGTTGTTGTGGTCTTCAGTCCTGAGACTGGTTTGATGCAGCTCTCCGTGCTACTCTATACTGTGCAAGCTTCTTCATCTCCCAGTGCCTACTGCAACCTACATCCTTCTGAATCTGCTTAGTGTATTCATCTCTTGGTCTCCCTCTACGATTTTTACCCTCCACACTGCCCTCCAATGCTAAATTTGTGATCCCTTGATGCCTCAGAACATGTCCTACCAACCGGTCCCTTCTTCTTGTCACGTTGTGCCACAAACTCCTTTTCTCCCCAATTCTATTCAATACCTCCTCATTAGTTACGTTATCTACCCATCTAATCTTCAGCATTCTTCTGTAGCACCACATTTCGAAAGCTTCTATTCTCTTCTTGTCCAAACTATTTATAGTCCATGTTTCACTTAAATACAAATACTTTCAGAAACGACTTCCTGACACTTAAATCTATACTCGATGTTAACAAATTTCTCTTCTTCAGAAACGCTTTCCTTCCCATTGCCAGTCTACATTTTATATCCTCTCTACTTCGACCATCATCAGTTATTTTGCTCCCCAAATAGCAAGACTCCTTTACTACTTTAAGTGTCTCATTTCCTAACCTAATTCCCTCAGCATGATCCGACTTAATTAGACTACATTCCATTATCCTTGTTTTGCTTTTGTTGATGTTCATCTTATATCCTCCTTTCAAGACACTGTCCATTCCGTTCAACTGCTCTTCCAAGTCCTTTGCTGTCTCTGATAGAATTACAATGTCATCGGGGAACCTGAACGTTTTTATTTCTTCTCCATGGACTTTAATACCTACTCTGAATTTTTCTTTTGTTTCCTTTACTGCTTGCTCAATATACAGATTGAATAACATCGGAGAGAGGCTACAACCATGTCTCGCTCCCTTCCCAACCACTGCTTCCCTTTCATGTCCCTCGACTCTTATCACTGCCACCTGGTTTCTGTACAAATTGTAAATACCCTCTCGCTCCCTGTATTTTACCCCTGCCACCTTCAGAATTTGAAAGAGAGTATTCCAGTATGCTGAATTGATGTGACTGAAATCCTAATCTTTTCTGCGAACACACTAATGTACACGTGCTGTGAATATGAACCGTCTTATCTCTAGTCGTTCAAGGTGTTCTGTTTTTTTTCTGAACATCAGCATAATGTCCGACTTCTTAGATGAGTCGTCACTGTAGATGGCTGCCATGTGGAGGATCCGAGTTCGATTCCTGATACTGCCAAGGATTTTTTCTTGGTGGGCGGATTGTTTCGGGTAGAACCCAATCTCGTACTGTAAGTGAGGATCTACTTGGCCTAGCAATGGCGACTCCATGGTCTGGAATGTCTGCAAAACCGCCGGAATATTATTGTGCTGACCAAATGCTCCTCCATACCGCATCTGCACGGTGGCCAAAGGCAGAGGATGACATGGCGACCGGTAGACATCCCTTGAGCTTCACAGCCCGGATGAGGAGCTCGATTTAACATAATTAATACCCTCTAAACTGATCTTAAAATTCTCAGCAAGCGCTATTTCTTCTCCGTGCAGACTTTTAACTGATTGTCGTGACTGGAAATGAAAACTCCTTCTAACCTTATTTTGATACCCGACAGCAAGATACGAATCCCCTGCTACTCGTGTAGCTGATGTTAACATTGAGACATATCAACTTCCGTCCACTATACGGCGGACCAAGGCAGGTTAACTCTTGTACGTATTCAGGTGAGTCTTAGAAAGTTACTGCCCACTGCTGTTTCGTCCTTACCCATTTTTAGTGCAGCACTAGTGTAGGAGAAGTATAAAAGAGGGAATTCGTTTTCGCATTTCTCATCGGAAATCGAAGTCACCTGCGACCGTCGGCTCGACCAAGCCATTCATTATGGCGCCGCGCAGTGGAAGACCGGGCGCACGCCACGCGACGCCATCTGCGGGTAACGCGCGGAGCTCAGCAGGTGGCCCCGGCAGAAGGGACGCAGACGTCGACGCCGCCGCCGCCGCCTCGCCCGCTGCGCGCCTCAATTACTGGCAGGCGGCGGCCGCCTGTCGTTACCGGCCCCTAACGACCCCGCGTTGACGCCGCGCGCTGCAGACGCACCAATTAGCGGCGCCCGCAGGCGAACCCACGCCGCGCTGGCCTGTGAGCGGCGGATCACTGCGGTCGGTCGCCTCCATTCCAGCCCGGCTGTCGATATTGGAGACCGCGAAGCTCTCGTCGCCGTTCTAGGACTAATCGTCTACTGCCGCTGCACTTCTGTACGCACCACTGCGCACAGTATTAGTATTACGGACATACGAAGTTCTACACCATGGACACGTTCGTCACATAACAGGTATTAATCGATTACTTTCTGCTACGCCCTGCTAAACCCGCAGGACAGGACAGGTAGTTTAAATTGTGAAAAGGGGCCAAAATAAACGGCTGTCAGTTACACTCGAACATACAACTTTATTTAGTTGACCAAACATTAAAAGAGCCAAGAAAAATTTTTAAAAAAATTCAGCATTAATTTTTGAAACTTAATAAACGGCTGAATACGCCATACAATCTTATGCCTTAAGGGTAAAACCACTTTAATTTAAAATCGGCTGAAAGCCAATAACTTAAAAATCAAACCAAAATCAGAAATTTAAAAGGAAGGTTCAAATGGCTCTGAGCACTATGGGACTTAACATCTTAGGTCATCAGTCCCCTAGAACTTAGAACTACTTAAACCTAACTAACCTACGGACATCACACACATCCATGCCCGAGGCAGGATTCGAACCTGCGACCGTAGCGGTCCCGCGGTTCCGGACTGAGCGCCTAGAACCGCAAGACCACGCGGCCGGCTTAAAAGGAAGAAGGCCTTATCTTAAATCAGTTCTTTCAATCAGGCTAAAGGCCCAAACAATCTCACACCTTAAAGAGCAAAACAACTTTAATTTTTAAAAAATCGGCAGAAGACCATCTCTTAAGCCACAAATACAAATTAAATTTTTAAGGGGGGGGGGGGGGGGGGGGAGGGGGGTAGGACGTCACACGGGCCGACTTGGAGCAGGAGAGGCACCACAGGACATTTTAATTTCCACTGTTTATACTTTTACAAGTAGATTCATAAAACTTTGTCAGCATGACCAGGAAGGATTTAGGATTCACACTCGTAGCAGCGGAAGTTCAAAAAAATAACAAAATAATTTGTTTTACATGTGAAATTTCATCATTTTTTCACTTACTATTGGCTGCATTTGTTGCTATAGGTACACTTTTCTTCATAAGTAAGAGAGACTGTTCGATGAATTTTGCACAGCATACAAACAATACCTACAGGTGTCTGAAACTCTAGAATCTATTTAATTTATGAAAAAATGAATGAGCTGTTATGTTTATAAAAAAATCAAATTTTCTAGTTAATTATCTATATTTTTACCACAGTTTTTAATCGATTTGGAAAATTC
Organism: Schistocerca piceifrons; assembly: GCF_021461385.2. Classification (NCBI taxonomy): domain Eukaryota; kingdom Metazoa; phylum Arthropoda; class Insecta; order Orthoptera; family Acrididae; genus Schistocerca; species Schistocerca piceifrons. The sequence continues at coordinate 1,154,923,941 of NC_060138.1, read as the reverse complement.
TAGAGTTTCATACACCTGTAAGTATGGTTTGTATGCTGTGCAAAATTCATCAAAGAATCTATCTTACTTGTGAAGAAAAATGTACCTATAGCAACAAATGCAGCCAACAGTGAGTGAAAACATGATGAAATTCCATATCTAAACAAAATTTATTTCGTTATGTTTTTGCACTTCCTCTGCTATGAGTGTGACTCCTGAATCCTTCCTTGTCATGCTGACAAAGTTTTATGAATTTATTTGTAAAAGTATAGACAGTAGAAAATAAGATGTCCTGTGGTGCCTCTACTGCTCCAAATCGGCCAGATTGACGTCCTACCCCCCTTAAAAGGCAAAAGGCCTTATCTTAAAACAGTTCTTTAATTAGGCTGAAGGCCCAAACAATCTGACACCTCAAGAGCAAAACAACTTTAATTTAAAAATCGGCTGAAGGCCCATCAAAATAAATTTTAATAAGGCCAAAGGTAACTTAAAACAATTCCTTAAATTAGGCTGAAGGCCCAAACAGTCTTACGCCTTAAGGGCGAAACAACATTAATTTAAAAATCGGATGGAAGCCAAACAAATACAAACAACAAGAACAAATAAGAAAAGGCAGTATACCAAACGGCGCTCAGAAGTTTACGAGGGTCGGCCTCGAATTCAAACACTAACGCTCGCTTAGGTGAGACAGACAGTCGGCCCAACCATCCTCGATCTGACGACAACCCAACCGACAGACAGTTAATGGACCCACCGACAAGATAACTTCTGCTCCACCCGACCAGCACACAACAGGGATTTCAATGAAACAACGTAGAAAGTATTGGCTCCCACAACCAATTACACATTGAGCTGTCAAGCTACACACTGTGCTGGACAGCTTCAACACGATGAGGAAAATACACTGCCTGAATTTAGGTCAACGGCCAGGGCAGGTAACCAGAACGTTAATGGCCACAGGCAGAAGATCCCGCTGGTGCACTTCAATTCAAAATAACCAAGTACAGTTAAATTGCCAACTTGAAAATACACGCTGTTGCTCGCAGGAATGTCCCAACAGCCGACAACGAAATCCAAACGACACAATGGGAACAGTCGTGACTTGTTGGTAGATTAACTCAAAACTCAGCTTTCGTGTCCAGGATTGGTGAACCACAGACCTCGTAGCAATGGGAACAGCACCAAACACTCAGATCGCATGCAGATGTTGCCAGCAGCCCCAGCCAAGCTACGCGCCACGGAAATTTCCTCGCTGCTGGCTCTGAGCGCTATGGAACTTAACTTCCGAGGTCATCAGTCGCCTAGAACTTAGAACTAATTAAACCTAACTAAACTAAGGACATCACACACATCCATGCCCGAGGCAAGATTCGAACCTGCGACCGGAGTGGTCGCTCGGATCCAGACTGCAGCGCCTAGAACCGCACGGCCACTCCGGCCGGCTCCTCGCTGCTCCACGCCAACTTACCAACTGCTCGCACACAACACAGCCGGAAACTATAAGCGCCAGGTCAAAGATAGTACAAGGTGCGATGCATACCGCTGCTGCCACGCGCGAAGAGAGAGGATGACATCATAATCACCATAACTGCAGGAGACGAAACACTGAATAGCAATCAAGGTTTAATCCAACGCATAACATGAGCCAGCCACGGCTCGCTTTAAATCCATTTGGAACTGGTGTCCATTATCACATCAGTAACATGTGTGCTCCCCATGGCCTCAAATTCATTTCAAATGAATTTTTTTACCATGCTTGAAACATTGGAATACACTGAAGAGCCAAAGAAACTGGTACACCTGCTTAATATCGTAGGGCCCCCGCGAACACGCAGACGTGCCGCAACATGAAGTAGCATGGACGCGACTAATGTCTGAAGTACTGCTGGAGGGAATTAACACCATTAATCCTGCAGGGCTGTCCATAACTCCGCAAGAGTACGATGGGGTAGAGATCTCTTCTGAACAACACGTTGCAAGGAATCCCAGATATGCTCAATAATGTTCATGTCTGGAGAGTTTGGTGGTCAGCGGAAGTGTTTAAACTAGAAGAGTGCTCCTGGAGCCACTCTGTAGCAAATCTCGACGTGTGGGCTGTCACATTGCCCTGCTGGAATTGCTCTCAAGTCCGTCGGAATCCACAATGGACATGAACGGATGCAGGTGATCACAGAGGATGCTTACGTACGTGTCACCTGTCAGAGTAGTAGTTTCTAGACGTATCAGATGTCCCATATCACTCCAACTGCACCCCCCCCCCCCCCGCACACATACACACACACACACACACATACCATTTCAGAGCCTCCGCCAAATCAATCAGTCCCCTGATGCCGGCCGCTGTGGCCGAGCAGTTCTAAGTGCTCCGGTCCTGAACAGCGCTGCTGCTACGGTCGCAGGTTCGAATCCTGCCTCGGACATGGATGTGTGTGATGTCCTTAGGTTAGTTAGGTTTAAGTAGTTCTAAGTCTAGGGGGCTGATGACCTCAGATGTTAAGTCGCATAAGGCTTAGAGCCATTTGAACAATTTTTTGAAGTCCCCTGCTGTCATGCCAGGTCCATGGATTCATAAGGATGTCTCCATACTCGTACACGTCCATCCACTCGAAGCAATTTGAAACGAGACTCGTCCAACCAGGCAACATGTTTCCAGTCATCAACAGCCCAACGTCGGTGTTGACGAGCCCAGGTGTGGCGTAAAGCTTTGTTTCGTGCTGTCTCCAAGGGTACAAAAGTTGGCCTTCGTTGAATGGTTGGCATGCTGAGACTTGTTGATGGCCCAGCATTGAAATCTGCTGCAATCTGCGGAAGGGTTGCAGTTCTCTCACGCTAAACGATCTACTTCAGTCGTCATTGGCCTCGTTCTTACAGACAGGATCGTTTGCCGGCCGCAGCGATGTCGTAGATCTGACGTTTTACTACATTTCTGGTATTCAAAGTACACTCGAAATGGTAATACAGGAAAATCTCCACTTCATCACTACCTCAGAGATGCTGTGTTCTGTCGATCGTGCGCCCATTATAACAACACACTGAAACTCACTTAAATCTTGATAACTTGCCATGATAGCACCACTAACCGATCTAACAACTAAGCCAGACACTTTTCGTCGTACATAGGTATTGCCGACTGCTGCGCCTTATTCTGCCTGTTTGAATATCTCTTTATTTGAATATACATGTCTATACCAGTTTCTTTGGTGCATCAGTGTATATGCTGTGTCATTTCATGAAGATGGAGACTATAAGCTGATATGCACCACCAACCTAATCTGACTGGTAGTGCTCGTATCCAATCTACATCTACGTCTACATCCATACTCCGCAAGCCACCTGATGGTGTGTGGCGGAGGGTACCTTGAGTACCTCTATCGGTTCTCCCTTCAATTCCAGTCTCGTATTGTTCGTGGAAAGAAGGATTGTCGGTGTGCCTCTGTGTGGGCTCTAATTCTCATTTTATCCTCATGGTCTCTTCGCGAGATATACATAGGAGGGAGTAATATACTGCTTGACTCCTCGGTGAAGTTATGTTCTCGAAAATTCAACAAAAGCCCGTACCGAGCTACTGAGCGTCTCTCCTGTAGAGTCTTCCACTGGAGTTTATCTATCATCTCCGTAACGCTTTCGCAGTTCAGCGGCGGTCAGGGGTTTTGTCTTCAGGCTGGCGCATCACATTAGTATGTCTGCGCAGTCAGAATGTTCGTTCTGCTCTCCCATGGACGAAACAAAGCTGTGACCATACATGCCGCCGGCCTCTGTGGCCGAGCGGTTATAGGCGCCTCAGTCCGGAACTGCGCTGCTGCTATGGTCGCAGGTTCGAACCCTGCCTCGGGCATGGATGGGTGTGATGTCCTTAGGTTAGTTAGGTTTAAGTAGTCCTAAGTCTAGGGAGCTGATGACCTCAGATGTTAAGTCCCATAGTGCTCAGAGCCAGTTGAACCAGTTGAACCATATATCTGCCATTCTTTGTTTACGTCCAATGTTCACTTTCAGTCCTTTGAGGTATGAGTCTCACACACTTGTCCAATATTCTAAGATGTTTTGTAATCTATCTCCTTTGTAGATTGACTGCATTTCCGTAGTATTCTAACAATAAAATGAAGTCTGCCACCTGCTTTACCTACCATTGAACCTATGTGATCGTTCCATTTCATACCCCTAGAAAACATTACACTCATGTCAGTTGACCGATTCCAACTGTGACAGATATTGTAGTCACGTTTCTTGGTTTTGTGGAGTACAGTGTTTTACACTTATGGACATTTAAAGTACGTTGTCTGTCTTTACACCAATTTGAAATTTAATCAAGATCTAATTGAATATTTGTGCAGCCTTTCCAGGACAGTACCCGTTACAGATAACTGCATCGTCCGCGAGAATTCTGAGCATACTTGTAACATTGACTGCAAGATTGTTACACTACTGGCCGTTAAAATTGCTACACCACGAAGATGACATGGTACAGACGCGAAATTTAAGCGACATGAAGAAGATGCTGTGATATGCAAAAGATTAGCTTTTCAGAGCATTCACACATGGTTGGCGCCGGCGGCGACACCTACAACGTGCCGACATGAGGAAATTTTCCAACCGATTTCTCATACACAAACAGCAGTTGACCGGCGTTGCCTGGCGAAACGTTGTTGTGATGCCTCGTGTAAGGAGGAGAAATGCGTACCATCACGTTTCCGACTTTGATAAAGGTCGGATTGTAGCCTATCGCGATTGCGGTTTATCGTATCGCGACATTGCTGCTCGCGTTGGTCGAGATCCAATGAATGTTAGCAGAATAAGGAATCGGTGGGTTCAGGAGGGTAATACGGAACGCCGTGCTAGATCCCAATGGCCTCGTATCACTAGCAGTCGAGATGACAGGCATCTTATCCGCATGGCTGTCACGGATCGTGCAGCCACGTCTCGATCCCTGAGTCAACAGATGGGGACGTTTGCAAGACAACAACCGTCTGCAGGAACAGTTCGACGACGTTTGCAGCAGCATGGCCTATCATCTCGGAGACCATGGCTGTGGTTACCCTTGACGCTGCATCACAGACAGGAGCGCCTTGCAATGGTATACTCAACAACGAACCTGGGTGCACGAATGGCAAAACGTCATTTTTTCTGATGAATCCAGGTTCTTTTTACAGCATCATGATGGTCGCATCCGTGTTTGGCGACATCGAGGTGAACGCACATTGGAAGCGTGTATTCGTCATCGCCATACTGGCGTATAACCCGGTGTGATTGTATGAGGTGCCATTGGTTATACGTCACGGTCACCTCTTGTTCGCACTGACGGCACTTTGAACAGTGGACGTTACATTTCAGATGTGTTACGACCCGTGGCTCTACCCTTCATTCGATCCCTGCGAAACCCTACATTTCAGCAGGATAATACACGACCGCATGTTGCAGGTCCTGTACGGGCCTTTCTGAATACAGAAAATGTTGGACTGCTGCCCTGGCCAGCACATTCTCCAGATCTCTCACCAACTGAAAACGCCGTGCGGGATTATCCGAGTGGTCTGGGGCGCTGCAGTCATGGTCTGTGCGGCTAGTCCCGGCGGAGGTTCGAGCCCTCCCTCGGGCATGGGTGTGTGTGTTTGTCCTTAGGATAATTTAGGTTAAGTAGTGTGTAGGCTTAGGCACTGATGACCTTAGCAGTTAAGTCCCATAACATTTCACACACATTTGAACATTTGAATTGAAAACGTCTGGTCAATGGTGGCCGAGCAACTGGCTCGTCACAATACGCCAGTCACTAACCTTGTTGAAGTGTGGTATCGTGTTAAAGCTGCATGGGCAGCTGCACCAGTACACGCCATCCAAGCTCTGTTTGACTCAATGCCCCGGCGTATCAAGGCCGTTATTACGGTCAGATGTGCTTGTTCTGGGTACTGATTTCTCAGGATCTATGCACCCAAATTGCGTGAAAATGTAATCACATGTCAGTTCAAGTATAATATATTTGTCCAATGAATACCCGTTTATCATCTGCATTTCTTCTTGGTATAGCAATTTTAATGGCTAGTAGCGTAGATACATTGGACCACCATGCTTTTGCTAAAGCGGTAAACTTAAATTTCTATACGAAATTCCTCAAGAACGTGTAGCATAAGATCCGGTAATGTACGTATTGGCCGGCCGAAGTGGCCGTGCGGTTCTAGGCGCTGCAGTCTGGAGCCGCTGGACCGCTGCGGTCGCAGGTTCGAATCCTGCCTCCGGCATGGATGTGTGTGACGTCCTTAGGTTAGTTAGGTTTAACTAGTTCTAAGTTCTAGGGGACTGATGACCTCAGATGTTAAGTCCCATAGTGCTCAGAGCCATTTGAAGAATTTTTTGTGCTTATTGGTGGGTAGTAGTGTCTAATATGACCAAGAAGTGTGCCAACTATAACATGTACACAGGACAATCTGTGTATCGGAGATTCATATAAATTTTAACATCTTTATAATTTCCCATTCGACGAAAACGTCACCTGATAGAGACCTAAAGAATATGAGCCACTGATGGTGGGCTAAACGCGCAAATACCAGGCTGGCAATTAAATATTTTTACGTGCAGGTCATTGTGTAACGCAAGATGTCTTTTAACAAACCTGACACTGCAGTTCACACTACAGATGTTTTGAGCCATGGAAGGATCATTGATTGGGCTGCCCTGGTCCCCATCGCCCACCAAGTATCTCTGCGATTCGATGGGATGAGCTAGACTTTTAACACATCATGTTAAGAATCCTCCCAAGAACGCAACGCGCTGTGGCGAACATGTGTGAAAACAAAGCATTAGTCGAGAAGTAATCGACGAATATTAATGACATATTTGAGGCCTTTTCATGAGAAACAAATCGCTGCTACATCCATTATGTTTGTATCAGTTTTATTTGGAAGTACTCGAAAGTCCAGCCGCGAAATAAAGCGCCAAAGTAAACTGTCCCATGAAGAAACTATCCGGCCAGCCGGAGTGGCCGAGCGATTCTAGGCGTTACAGTCTGGAACCGCGCGACCGCTATGGTCGCAGGTTCGAATCCTGCCTCGGGCATGGATGTGTGTGGTGTCCTTAGGTTAGTTAGGTTTATGTAGTTCTAAGTTCTAGGGGACTGATGACCACAGCAGTTAAGTCCCATAGTGGTCAGAGCCATTTTAAAGAAACTATCCCATGAAAGCGTACTTGTGAAATTTCAAGAATCAGTTTCACGTGATGAATCTAGAGTGCAGAAAATAAAACAGTCCCGAATAATATACAGGGTGTTACAAAAAGGTACGGCCAAACTTTCAGGAAACATTCCTCACACACTATTACTTCTTTTCAAATCACATTAATCATGGAATGGAAACACACAGCAACAGAACTTACCAGCGTGACTTCAAACACTTTGTTACAGGAAATGTTGAAAATGTCCTCCGTTAGCGAGGATACATGCATCCACCCTCCGTCGCATGGGATCCCTGATGCAACCCTGGAGAATTGCGTATTGTATCACAGCCGACACAATACGAGCACGAAGAGTCTCTACATTTGGTACCGGGGTTGCGTAGACAAGAGCTTTCAAATGCCCCCATAAATGAAAGTCAAGAGGGTTGAGGTCAGGAGAGCGTGGAGGCCATGGAATTGGTCCGCCTCTACCAATCCACCTGTCACCGAATCTGTTGTTGAGAAGCGTACGAACACTTGGACTGAAATGTGCAGGAGCTCCATCGTGCATGAACCACATGTTGTGTCATACTTGTTAAGGCACATGTTCTAGTAGCACAGGTAGAGTATCCCGTATGAAATCATGATAACGTGCTCCGTTGAGCGTAGGTGGAAGAACCTAAAATGAGCTCTAACACGGAAATTAAGCGTTTCCGGACACATGTCCACATAACATATTTTCTTTATTTGTGTGTGAGAAATGTTTCCTGAAAGTTTGGCCGTACCTTTTTGTAACACCCTGTATATAAGACTGACCCGGAATTGGCCCTTGTTAATGGACAGAACTGTCCATCACAGCAAATGGTGGAAACCATTAAATCAGTACCACGTCATGATAAGAAAAATAAAGGTCTTTCTTTAAATATGTGGGTTTTCCATGGTGGTGGGTAGACGGAATAACATGCACACTTTGATTCCACGAAATGTAACCACGTGACTGAACATGAATGATCACAAGATATGACAAAAATGCGTCAGCACAGAGGATCCAAAAAGAGCTACACGAAGACCAAGAATCAACAAAAACACATTACACAAATATAATTTTGCATGCTCATATCGACCTCTACAGTTCGATGTCGCCAAAAATACATTAAATGGACAAAACTTCTTGATGAACACTGAGTCCGTTTTCGGAACACGATAATAACTCCCATTAATAACATTCCTTGCAACGAAACGTATCATTTCTTAGAAGAAATTACAAGTCTCCAGCATAACTATTCACTACGAAGTAATAAACTGCACCTGACACAGTAGGTCGTATGAATAAAAAAGAGAACATTCTCCAGAGAAGATCCTTGAGAACGTTCCCGCTGTGTGTTGTCTGCAGTGTCCGGTAGAGAACACACACGTAATGTTACATTCATTCAACTCGCTCAAACGGATAAACTATCCAGTGTACAAATATGGAACTGGCATAAGTGTGCTCTGCAAGAGTTGCACCACGTTTAGATTTTACTTTTATGTACGGTACTAAATTATGAAGACGATTATGGACAGTTTACGAAACTGCATTTTCTTGCGATGTTAACGAATTTTCGACACGCGGGAAACTTTCTTGCTATCGAAGTTAGGTGAACACATTACACGAACGAAAGTTAAGGTTACATGATATTTTCATCTACTTCAAACTGGAGCTCTGTCAGAATCTGCTAACACGAGGTAATTTTTGTTGTCAAGTACGTAAGCGGCCAGCTGTGCGGTTTCGTTACGAAAATAGATCGCTAGGTCTGTAGTAAACCAGTTAATAATTTTTTTCGACGTGCCTAATTATTCCTAACATAACAAAATATAAAATATCATGTAACCTTAACTTTTCGTTCGTGTAATGTGTTCACCTAACTTCGATAACAAGAAAGTTTCCCGCGTGTCGAAAATTCGTTAACATCGCAAGAAAATGTAGTTTCGTAAACTGTCCATAATCGTCTTCATAATTTACTACCGCACATAAAAGTAAAATCTAAACGTGGTGCAACTCTTGCTATGTAAGTAGGCTGTTTATGTTTTCTTATTGGCAACGTTACGTAGCGCTCTGTATGAAAATCACTGGCTGTGCTGTGTGCAGTCTGTGGCTAGTTTGCATTGTTGTCTGCCATTGTAGTGTTGGTCAGCGGCAGCTGGATGTGAACAGCGCGTAGCGTTGCGCAGTTGGAGGTGAGCCGCCAGCAGTGGTGGATGTGGGGAGAGAGATGGCGGAGTTTTGAAATGTGTCATGAACTGCTATATATATTATGACTATTAAGGTAAATACATTGTTTGTTCTCTATTAAAATCTTTCATTTGCTAACTATGCCTATCAGTAGTTAGTGCCTTCCGTAGTTTGAATCTTTTATTTAGCTGGCGGTAGTGGCGCTCGCTGTATTGCAGTAGTTCCAGTAACGAAGATTTTTGTGAGGTAAGTGATTTGTGAAAGGTATAGGTTAATGTTAGTCAGGGCCATTCTTTTGTAGGGATTATTGGAAGTCAGATTGCGTTGCGCTAAAAATATTGTGTGTCAGGTTAAGCACAGTCATGTATAATTGTTCAAAGGGAACGTTACAGTGTGCTCTGCAAGAGTTGCACCACGTTTAGATTTTACTTTTATGTGCGGTAGTAAATTATGAAGATGATTATGGACAGTTTTTCGAAACTGCATTTTCTTGCGATGTTAACGAATTTTCGACACTCGGGAAACTTTCTTGTTATCGAAGTTAGGTGAACACATTACACGAACGAAAAGTTAAGGTTACATGATATTTTCATCTACTTCAAACTGGAGCTCTGTCAGAATCTGCTAACACGAGGTAATTTTTGTTGTCAAGTACGTAAGCGGCCAGCTGTGCGGTTTCGTTGCGAAAATAGATCGCTAGGTCTGTAGTAAACCAGTTAATAATTTTTTTCGACGTGCCTAATTATTCCTAACATAACAAAATATAAGATTCATGCTGTGAGAAGGCATGGTGATGAACATCTGGAAATGTCAGTGACACAGTTGTTTTTCGTGCATATCTAAGTCTTCTCCTAAATCAGTCTGGTAAACAGCAACAGAAATATTCTTTAATGATTTGTGGAAGGAAGCTCGTCAGGCAAACAATGTTTTTATTACTAAACCCATATAAACTTCTACGGTTTATCTCTTCAGTATTTATTCGGGCTACGTTTAGCGTTTTTTGCCTTCCAAGCAATACAAATTCTGCCATTACCATCGAGTTGTCGTTAAAACTTACGCTACGGTCGCAGGTTCGAATCCTGCCTTGGGCATGGATGTGTGTGACGTCCTTAGGTTAGTTAGGTTTAATTAGTTCAAAGTTCTAGGCGACTGATGGCCACAGAAGTTGAGTCGCATAGTGCTCAGAGCCATTTGAACCTTTTGTTAAAACTTAACAGAACTTACTCAGCACGAAGTATGCTACAGAGCTCACTTCAAAAAACGGATAATGTTGTCCGCTTGTGAGAAGCACCTCTAGTTCTATTCACACGAAATCGAAGAATGTCCTTTGTTTTGAGCAACTTCCCCTTCCCTTTTATTCACGACGAGAACATTCTCGGGTGAAGGATATTCTCCGACTGCCTTCATTCATGCGAACTTGAGAATGTTCTCCGAAATTTCCAGGGTGAAGTACGTATGTTCTCCGTTTTATTCATATGACCCAATGACACACCATCATCATCACAAATCAGCCAATACTATTAGAAAGTTGTGGAAATTTGACTGATTCATACTGCCGAGTATATTTTGTATGACCTGAAATTTTAGCTAAGGTAGTCCTGCCAGACACCTGTCACGTTGATTTTGGACATAACGTGGAATTGTACCACCAGTTTGAGGTGGGATGCCGCTTTTATGAGCTGGTGGCACTGTAATTCCTTCAAATCAAACAGCATATACAAATTCAATGAACAATAATTGATAATTTAGAGAAAGGGTCGAAAAATTAAGATTTTGTGCGTTCTTTTATTCGTTGTACGCTCACGGACATGGACGGGGTGTGTGAAGGCGATGGTAGTGCCATCTCAGCGACATTGAGCGAACCTGCGGAATCATGTTGTAACAGCCACGATAGATGGCAGCGCAACTCTCTCTGTACACGTCACCCAGAGGCGGCAAACTGAATCGACGTTAAGCATGCACCTGCCTAGTTTCTGTATGTAACTAAACTTGATAATATGTTTTATTCGAAGGATTTTAATGTAACTTGATGAAAATATCTTTCACACTGTTACAAGAACGTATTTTAACTTAGTTTTATTTAAGTTTATGTATTACTACTATTATTATTATTATTATTCAAGCTCTCTTTCCCTATGGACACAGTCAGAATCTCAGTCTAACAGAAAAAAATAGTATGCAACTCCAGACGTATGAAGTTGACTTACACGTAAGAGAAATAGAGATCAATGGTCAATACGTATGTTTTCTTCAAGTTACATCAAAAACATCTTACTTACAAATAATCCTGAGCTAGTAACGAGCATCAAAACAGATATAGGGATTAGTGAACACAGGTTTTCTGTAGCGAGACTGAATACCGTAACTCCCCGATCCTCCAAAAATGACCGAAAAATATATCTATTCAACAAAGCACATAAAAATTCGCTTGACACAATCTGCACTCCTTCCAAATTAGCCATGTAAGTGTAGACCAGATGTGTCTTGATTCAAAGGAACTGTATCGACAGCAATTATTTATAACAAATAAATTAACAAACGACAGAGCTAATCCCCCTTGGTACACAAAACGGGTCAGAACACTCGCAGAAACGAGAAAAGCGCGCCAAATTTAAACGGGTGCAAAATCCCCAAGATTGGCTATCTTTCACAGAAGCTCGAAATTTAGCGCGGACTTCAATGTGAGATGCTTAAAGTATGCTAGCGGTAAGACACAATCAATGCCTTCTTTGCACGATAGCAATGGAAATACTATCGACGACAGTGCTGCTAAAGTAGAATTACTAAACACAGCCTTCCGAAATTCCTTCATCAGAGAAGACGAAGTAAACATTCCAGAATTCGATTCAAGAACAGCTGCCAACATGAGTAACTTAGAAGTAGATATCCTCGGAATACTGCAGCAACTAAAATCACTTGCAAGTCCTCCGGTCCAGACTGTATACCAGTTAGGCCCTTTACCAGTTAGGTCCCTCTCAGAGTTTGCTGATGCAGTAGCTCCACACTTTACAACCATACACAACTGCTCGCTCGACGAAAGATCCGTACCCAGAGAATGGAAAGTTGTGCAGGTCATACCAATATTCAAGAAAGGCAGTAGGAGTAATCCACTAAATTACAGGCCCTTATCATTAACGTCGATATGCAGCAGAACAATGGAACATATACTTTGTTCGAACATTATGAACTGCCTCGAAGAGACCGGTCTATTGATAAACAGTCAACACGAATTTAGAAAACATCGTTCTTGCAAAACACAACTAGCTCTTACTCACAGGAAGTGTTGACTACTATCGACAAGGGATTTCAAATTGATTCCGTATTTCTAGATTTCCAGAAGGCTTTTGACACCGTACCTCACAAGCGGCTTGTAATCATATTAGGTGCTTATGGAATACGTCTAAGTTATAATTCGTGATTTCCTGTCAGAGAGATCACAGTTCGTAGTAATTGACGGAAAGTCATCGAGTAAAACAGAAGTGATATCCGGCGAAGCTTGTATTATAGGCCCTCTCTGATGTTTCTTATCTATATAAACTTAGGAGACAATCTGAGCAGCCGTCTTAGGTTGTTTGCAGATAATGCTGTCGTTTATCGTCTAGTAAAATCATAAGATCAAAACCAATTGCTAAACGATTTAGAAAAGATATCTACATGGTGTGAAAATTGGCAATTGACGCTAAATAAGGAAAAGTGTGACGCCATCCAAATGATTGCTAAAAGGAATCCCTTAAACTTCGAGTACACGATAATCAGGCATATTGAAAAGCCATAAATTCAACTAAATACCTGGGAACTGCAGTTATCAACGACTTAAATTGGGAAAAGCACATAGAAAATGCTGAGGAGAAGGAGAACGAAGGATTGCATTTTATTGGCAGAACACTTAGAAGATACACCAGATCTACTAAACAGACTGCCTACACTACGCTTGTCCGTCGTCTTTCGGAGTACTGCTGCGCTGTGTGGGATCTTTAACACATAGAATTAACGGAGTATATCGAGAAAGTTCGAGGAAGATTAGAACGTTTTCTATTATTGAGAAATAGGGCAGAGAGTGTCACGGACATGATACAGAATTTGGGGAGGACATTATTAAAACAAAGGTGTTTTTCGTTGCGGCGGAATATTCTCACGAATATTCAATTCACCAAGTTTCGCCTCCGAACGCGAAAATATTTTGTCAACGTCGTCCTACGATCATAATAATAAAATAGGTTAAATCAGAGCTCGCACGGAAAGATATAGGTGTTCGTTTGTTCCGCGCGCTTTTCGAGAGTAGAACAATAGAGAACTTTGTGAAGGTGGTTCGATGAAACCTATGCCTAGCATTTATGTGTGAGTTGCAGAGTATCTCTGTAAATGTGTAGATGTAATTCGCATCATGTTTTCCCTCGATATTCTGATATGGTACAATCTCCTGTGGCAATGAAACTAATGTCAAAAATAGTTTGCTCTGCAGAACCATGCAGAAGGAATATCGTGCGAAGTCGATAACCGACATCGTGCAGAAGTCGTTGGGATTGTTTCACTGATGTGCTACGCCTTCAGGTTTCACGCTTTACTCCCTAACGCTGTTTCTATGTTTGTACCCATATTGAGCATATCCTTGTGAAGTGCATAGCGGAGCGTAGTTCCCAGTGTACCAGTTACTTAGGGCTTCTTCCCATTCTGTTTACGTATGGAGCACGGGAAGAATGATTGTTTAAATGCCTCAGTGAGCGCTAAATACAGCCTAATCATTTCCTCGCGATTCCTATGGGAACAATGCTTATGAGGTTTTGGCATTTCGATAATTACTGACAATAGCCGATGGTTGATATTTGTGACATAATCATTTGATCCTATGTTTTGCTGTTTATAATGTAAATGTTTTTTTCTTCATTTAATATACTTTACAAAAAGGAAGTGATTTTGTACTGTTGTCCTTTTGAGCTGTTTGCCATCAGTTGGTTATTGAAATTTTGTCTTTTTCAATTAATTTTGTTCTTGGATGTTTGCTTTTAAAACTAAATTCGTTAGTGTTTCTTATAAACGTTTAAAAGACGCGAAAACGACGTAGATAATTCTGAGACAAGTAACATGGGACCGCAAATGTCGTGAAATACCTGAATCGTGGTGAAAAATGAAGACCATGTGACGTCACCAGATGATGTACCTCGACGCGCGTGCAGTGATTAGGTTTGTCGATTCTATCCTCGCCTGTAGGGGGCAGACCTGCTCAACCCTCCGCTAGGCTACTCATGTTTCGAACACGTTTTTTAAAGGTTGATCTTTCCTCGCTGTAACCGAGCAAAAGCTGTTCTTATTTTGCGTTTCTTCCCTTTTGTTCCTTCTTCTTTTGTTTATAGACTTTATTTAGTAAAGAAACAGCAGGTCATTTACTGGTGTCGACACGGACATTGAGCCGCGGAAGTAAACCTGGAACCACACCATCATGTATACTTGACTTGCGTTGGCGTGATCAAGTGCGACAGACCAATAAGCTCTACCACTGCACGCAACGCGGCGAGGTACGCCATCCGGTGACGTCACATGTTCGACATTTATCATCTACTTTTCGGATATTTCCCAACATTTGCGGCACCATATGTCTTATATTAAATTACTTGTCTCCGCGCCATCTACGTCGCTTGAGGGATTTTTAAACGTTAATAAGAATAACCTTGTATACAATTTGCGCAGAAAGCAGACTGCAGTAGGAAGAATCAAAGGATATGCATAGAAATCAGTAACTGAGAAGGGAGTGAAGTTATTTAATTTTGAGCAAGCACTAAAGAAAGCAAAGAAAAATTTGGAGAAGGAATTAAAGTTCAAGGAGAAGAAATAAAAACTTTTGAGGTTTCCCGGTAGCACTGCAATTCAATCACGGACAGCAGAGGACTCGGAAGAGAGGTTGAACGGAATGAATAATGTCTTGGAAAGAGGTTATAAGATGCACATGACCAAAAGTAAAATAAGCATATTGGAATGTAGTAGAAATAAATCAGGCAATGTTGAGGGAATTATATTAGAAATCAGACACTAAAAGTAGTAGATAAGTTTTTCTACTTGGGCAACGAAATAACTGATAGCGGCCAAAGTGAAAAGGACTGGCTAGAGCAAGAATAGCATTTCTGAAAAAGAGGAATTTGTTAATATCTAATATAAATTTAAGTATTAAGAAGTCATTTCTTAAGGCATTTGTCTGCAGTGTAGCTTTGTGCAGAAGCGAATCTTGGGTGACAATTAGTTCAGACAAGATGAGAATAGAAGGTTTTGAAATGTGACGCTATAAATAGCTGCTGAAGATCAGACGGCTAGACCTAATTAGGAGGTACTGAATGAATCGAGTAGAGAAGAAATTTAAGGCACAACTTAACTGAAAGAATGGGGCGAGGGATCACTCTGTTTCGTAATTGAAGGAAGTGTGAATGTGGTGGGGGGCTAAACATTGTAGAGGGAGACTGAGGGATGAATACGATAGGTAAGTTCAAATAGATGTAGGTTGAGGTAGTTTATCGAAGATCAAGACATTTGTGTGTCATAGACAAGCGTGTAGAGGTACATCAAACCAGTCTTTGGGCTGAATACCACAACGAACAAATAGTGAGACAAACTGTCTCCCTCGTTAGCGCAACCTAGCACCAGCTAGCATATTTTATACAAAATACGCCTGTTTTCTGGCTGTAGATAGCTGTTTTATTTTTAAAAAACCGGTTTCGGGCAATGACACCCGTCTTGAAATCATATTACGTAGGACATTATGATCTGAAGATGGGTGACATTGGTCGAAACCAGCCCTGCAAACAACCTTATATATTGGAGTAAAATTTACAATTGGAAAAGTTATTCATTTATAATCAGCAAGCAACATTATTGAATTACCGTGATGGCCACTCTACAATTCATGTCATCATTCGTAGAAAGTGTAAAACTCTGTGTGATGGCATCAATTCTTTCCTGAACCGACAGCCAGTGACTGGTTACGTATTACAGATGTCTTCCGAATGCACTAGCTATTCTCAGACTCTGTAGGTACAGATCCTTCGTCGAGTGAGTTGTTGTATATGTTTGAGAAATCTGAGCTATATCATTAGCATATTACCAAAGAAACCTAACTGGTACACAGGTTGGACCTGATGACTTGTCTATATTGTCTTAAATTATTTCACTAAATCGAGGCATCTACTTTTAACGTACTCCTGTTGACAGCTGTTCTTGATTAGAGTTTTGGAATACTTACAGCATCTTTCTTTGTAGCGAAATTTCGTAAAATCGTGTTCAGTGACTCTGCTTCAGTGTCGCTGCCGTCGGCAACATTACCGTTGCTATGACACAGTGAAAGTATTTATTGTGCCTTGCCGCTAGAATGCTTTACGTACGTCCGCAATATCTTAGAATATTCTTCCAGATTTCAAGACAGAGTTTCGACTTGGAAACTATTAAAAATATCTCTCATTGAAGTCTGTGCTAAGTTCCTAGCTTTTGTATAACATAGATGTAAAAAAATTAATTGGACGTATGGAGTCCGAATTGAAGAAGTGTTAAAACGAATGGGAGGGGAAAGAAGAATACCGGAAACCATTACCTGAAGAAGGTATATGTTAGTGGTACATCTGTTACAGCGTCCAGGAATAGTAGCATAGCAAAATAGTGGTGGAGGACAAAGACTAAAATGTACAAAACTGCTTATAGAGTATGTTCCTTTTGGTAGGCACCTAGAGATAGCGTTAGCATAGTACAGTACGAAGTAGAGAACAACATCAAAACAGTCGAAAGACTAAGAAATGGAAAATCAGTAAGGACAAGGATTGCAATACAAACTACAGCTGGTTGGAAAAAGAGAACAACACAGAAAATATCAGAAGCAACGGGAAAGCAAGAAAATATCAGAAGCAACGGGAAAGCAAACACCACTATCGAATGAATGAGAATAGATTAACGAAATAAATATTCCTGTATTTTGGAAAAAGAAAGCGACAGTAGCATGGATTGCACAAATAAGAAAATAACTCGAAAGAAACAACATCAAAGAAGGATCAAATAATTCCATTAAGAAGACTTTAAAGGCAGAAGAAATAAGAAACCGGGATCGGCAGGGACAGAAGAAAGGAAAAATCAGCGTGGGGAAAAAAATGAAAGAGTACTGGAAAAATCCTTGATGGTCAAAACGAAGTTTAAAAAAAAGCAAATCATGGATCATAATTGCAAGTAGATGGCTGTGGGTGCTTCTATTTGTTGACGTGGCTGACTGAGTCTCAGTGAACGGGAAAATAATTTAGAAGGAGAAGTTTACTTACGTCTGAGGTGCAACTGCTGGAGTGGAGGTCCAGCCAGCTTGCGGTTTCTCTCCGGCCGCGTTCCTCCAGTGCGCTGGAGCGTGCAGTTTTTTCTCTCGCCCTCTGCTCCGAGTCTCGTGAAGGAAGCCGGATGTGTGTTTCGTCGTCAAGTTTTCTCGTTGCCTTGTAGCTGTATGTCTTCGTTCCTCACTCGATCAATCCATCTGACCAGCAACAGTCTCCTGTGTCTCCATGCTTGAAAGGCTTCGATTCATTTCCGATTTTTCCCACTATACGTGTATCACAACCATATAGTGCTTCTCATGAATCTTTTTCTATTTTCAAGGTTTGCATTGTTGGATGTTAGTAGCCGCTTCTTTGTATAGAAAGCAGATTTTTTCCTTGTATGCAGCCCGTACATGTTCCTTCTTCGTCTGTATTTATATACTTCTGAAATAAAGAAATTCGTAATCCTTTCAAGATCCCCTTGTCCTAGTTTAACATTTAGCCATCTAGTACTTCCCCTTCATGCGAACACCATTACAATTGTTTTATTTTTTATCTGCATATTATAGCTATTTTCTAGCACATGTTCCATTTCATTAAGCACCGATTCAATTCCCGTTCACTTTCTGCAATCCATGCTACTGTCGCTTTTTTTCAGAAATACAGGAACATTTACTTCGTTAGCCAGTTCTCGTTCAATCGAAAGTTCGCTTTCCTATTGCTTCTGATATTTTCGCTATACTCTCGTAGATCTCACCGTTTCTTCTCCTTTTCCAAGCAACTGTAGTTTGTATTGCAATCCTTGTTGTTACTGATTTTTCCATTTTTTATTCTTTCGACTGTTTTGAAATTGTTCTTTATTTCTTCCTGTATTATGCTAAAGCTATCTCTACATGGCTACTATAGACAACATCTTCCATAAGCTGTTTTGTACATTCTAGTCTCTGTCTTCCTCTACTGTTGTTCTATGCAACTGTTCCAGTTGTATCACTAACATGCCCTATTTTCAGGCAATGGTTTCCGGTTTTCTTCTTTCCCTTCCAATTCCTTTTGAAACTTCTTCGAATTGGACTCTATACGTCCACTTCATGATTTTTACATATGTTATACAAAAGCTAGAAACTTAGTACAGACTTCAATGCGAGAAATTTTTAATAGTTTTCACGACGAAACTCTATCTTGAAATCTGCAAGACTATCCTTAGAGATTACGGTCGTACGTTAAGTTTTCTAGCGGCAAGAAACAGTAAATACTCTCACTGTGCGGTAGCTATGGTAATGTTGCCGATGACAATGACGACATTAAAGTGGAGTTACTAAAGATGATTTTACGAAATTCCATTACCAAGAGAGATGCAGTAAGTATTCTAGAACTCTAATCAAGAACAGCTGCCAACAGGAGTAAGATACGTCAATGTAGTGAAACAATTTCTGATAACATAGACAAGTCTTCCGGTCCTTACTGTGCACCAGTTAAGTTTCTTTGGTAATACGCTGATGATATAGTTGAGTTTTTAGCAAACATATACAATAACTCATTCGAAGGAGGATCTGTATCTACAAAGTCTGACAATAGCCACTGCATTCGAAACACGCCTGTAATACATAATCAGTCACATGTTGGTTCAGGAAGGAACTGATGCTATACCACAGAGTTTGACACGCTCTACGGATGATGACACAAATTGTAGAGTGGCCAACACGTTAATTCAACAATATTGCTTGCTGACTATAAGTACACCACTTTACCCAGTTGGAAATTTTATCGCAATATAAGGTTGTTTGAAGTGAGTAGTATAATATGGAACACATACGTAACAAATGACGTGTCTGAGGGCGTTTGGTAAAGAAACACTTCGGAAACTAGATATGAAGTTGGTATAAGTCAAGACCCTACATTGCCGACAGGCGTCGACATACATCAACGGGACAGTTGAAAATGTGTACCCCGATCGGGACTCGAGCCCAGGATCTCGTTCTTACATGGCAGACGCTCTATTTATCTGAGCCACCGAGGGCTCCCCGTGAGACCCACATTCCCAACTTAATGTCCACACACTACATTCGTAGTGCCCCTGCCCACTACACTCATTACTCGCGGCAGACAATCTTACCGAGTCCCGCAAGCTTTCGGGCATTTTAGAGCGCTGCATAGTCACCATCTTCATATATAGTTAAGGCTAACCGGTTATTGGCCTTCTTCTTCTGTGTGGATGCACACGTATTGCCCGACCTCTACGGGACTCGGTAAGATTGTCTGCCGCGAGTAATAAGTGTAATGGGCAGGGGCACAACGAATGTGGTGTGTGGACATTAAGTTGGGAATGTGGGTCTCACGGGGAGTGTGCAAGGGATAAGTCCCTGCAGTCACACTATGCTCTGTGCCCTCGGTGGCTCAGATGGATGTGTGTTAGGTCGGAGAGCCGGTTGGCCTCTGTTATAAAAAACTGAGTGGAAGGATCAACCACCGAACTTGAGCAGGATGTCTTGCGACGACCGCAACGACCAAACACAACGATCAACAACGAACAAAATGAAAAAAAAAAAATATTGATAGAGCATCTGTCATGTAAGCAGGAGATCATGGGTTCGAGTCCCGTTCGGGGCACACATTTTCAACTGTCCCCGTTGATGTATATCAACCCCTGTCGGCAGCGTAGGGTCTTCATTTAATTATCATTTCACTTCGGAAAGTAATACACAACTGACATAGCTAAACATCGTCACAGAATCGTATGACGTTGTCTCTCTACGACAAACCCGTTATGTAAACAGGGTGAGTCACCTAACATTACCGCTGGATATATTTCGTAAACCTCATCAAATACTGACGAATCGATTCCACAGACCGAACGTGAGGAGAGGGGCTAGTGTAACTGGTTAATACAAACCATAAAAAAATGCACGGAAGTATGTTTTTTAACACAAACCTACGTTTTTTAAAATGGAACCCCGTTAGTTTTGTTAACACATCGGAACATATAAACAAATACGTAATCAGTGCCGTTTGTTGCATTCTAAAATGTTAATTACATCCGGAGATATTGTAACCTAAAGTTGACGCTTGAGTACCACTCCTCGGCTGTTCGATCGTGTGTATCGGAAAGCACCGAATTACGTAGGGTTCCAAAGGGAACGGTGATGGACCTCCCCGAATTACGTAGGGTTCCAAAGGGAACGGTGATGGACCTTAGGTACAGAAGAGACTGGAACAGCACATTACGTCCACATGCTAACACCTTTTTATTGGTCTTCTTCACTGACGCACATGAGTACATTCTCAACCTCGGTGCTCATCGACGCCCGAAAAGTGTCAAACGCTAATTTTTAACAAAAGGAATCTGTTGTTTTTCAGCGACCCATTACAACTGTGTATGAGAAGTGCTCACAACTCGTACATTTAGACATTGCCATCTTCTTTTTCTAACCGGTTCGATGCGGCGCACCACCATTTCCTCACTTGTGCAGACATCTTCAAATTTATTTATTTATTTTATTTATTTATTTATTGTTCCGTGGGACCAAATTAAGGAGAAGTCTCCATGGTCATGAAACGAGTCAATACATGAAATTATAACACGATATTAGAAACAGATGAAATTTAAAAAAACATATTCAGGTGACAAGTCGTAAGTTTAAATGAAGAAAATCAACAATGTAGCACTGGAATTTGCTTAATTTTTTAACTCTTCCAGGAGCTCCTCGACAGAATAGAAGGAGTGAGCCATGAGGAAACTCTTCAGTTTAGACTTAAAAGAGTTTGGGCTACTGCTAAGATTTTTGAGTTCTTGTGGTAGCTTATTGAAAATGGATGCAGCAGAATACTGCACTCCTTTCTGCACAAGAGTCAAGGAAGTGCATTCTACATGCAGATTTGATTTCTGCCTAGTATTAACTGAGTGAAAGCTGCTAACTCTTGGAAATAGGCTAATATTGCTATCAACAAACGACATTAAAGAAAATATATACTGTGAGGGCAATGTCAGAATTCCCAGATTTTTGAATAGGGGTCGACAAGAGGTTCTCGAACTTACACCACATATAGCTCGAACAGCCCGTTTTTGAGCCAAAAATACCCTTCTTGAATCAGAATAATTACCCCAAAAAATAAAACCATACGACATAAGCGTATGAAAATATGCGAAGTAGACTACTTTTCGTGTTGAAGTGTCACTTATTTCAAATACTGTTCTAATGGTAAATAAAGCAGCATTTAGCTTCTGAACAAGATCCTGGACATGGGCTTTCCGCAACAGCTTACTATCTATCCGAACGCCTAGGAACTTGAACTGTTCCGTCTCGCTTATAATATGCCTATTCTGTCTGATCAAAATATCGGTTCTTGTTGAATTGTGAGTTAGAAACTGTAAAAACTGAGTCTTACTGTGATTTAGCATCAAATTATTTTCCACAAGCCACGAACTTATTTCATGAACTACATTATTTGTTACTGTTTCAATATTACACACAAGATCCTTCACTATCAAGCTGGTGTCATCAGCAAACAGAAATATTTTTGAATCACCTGTAATACTAGAAGGCATATCATTTATATAAATAAGAAACAGCAGTGGCCCCAGCACCGACCCTTGGGGAACGCCCCACTTAACAGTGCCCCATTGGGACTGAACATCACTACCACTCTCAATATTGCGGAGAATTACCTTCTGCTTTCTGTTCTTAAAGTAAGAGGCGAACCAATTGTAAGCTACTCCCCTTACTCCATAATGCTCCAACTTCTGCAGTAATATTTTGTGGTCAACACAGTCAAAAGCCTTCGTTAAATCAAAGAAAACACCTAGCGTTCGCAACCTTTTATTTAATCCGTCCAAAACCTCACAGAGAAAAGAGAATATAGCATTTTCAGTTGTTAAACCATTTCTAAAACCAAACTGAACATTTGACAGCAAATTATGTGAATTTAAATGCTCCAGTAACCTTGTATATACAACCTTCTCGATAACTTTAGCAAACACCGATGGCGTAGAAATAGGTCTAAAATTGTCAACATTATCAATGTCTCCCTTTTTATAAAGTGGCTTCACTACCGAGTACTTTAATCGGTCAGGAAACCGACTACTCCTAAAGGAAAAGTTACAGATATGGCTGAGAACTGGGCTAACATACATAGAACAATACTTCAGTATTCTGATAGATACCCCGTCATATCCATGAGAGTTCTTGGCCTTTAGTGATTTAATTATTAACTCAATCTCCCTCTTGTCAGTATCATGGAGGAGCATTTCAGGTAACAGTCTCGGAACTCCTTTTTCTAAGAGCGCTAGATGATTCCCTGTTGGGACTAGGTTTCTATTTAGTTCACCTGCTATATTCAGAAAGTGATTATTAAATACTGTACATATATGCGACTTATCAGTAACACGGACATTCCCACTACGCACTGATTCTATATCCTCGACCTGTCTCTGCAGACAAGCAACTTCCTTTACGACTGACCATATGGTTTTCATTTTATACTGAGACTTAGCTATTCTATCTGCATACCACATACTTTTTGCCTTCCTAATAACATTTTTATGCACCTTACAATACTGTTTGTAATGGGCTGCTGCATTTAGATTTTGACTGTTTCTAACGTTTTGATATAATTGCCACTTTGTTCTACAAGATATTCTTATCCCTCTAGTCAGCCACCCAGGCTTCCTGTTTGTGCTAGTACCCTGTTTTAAACGTTCTAACGGAAAGCAACTTTCAAAGAGCATGAGAAAAGTCTTGAGAAAAGCATTATATTTATCGTCTACTGTATCAGTGCTATAAACATCTTGCCACTCTTGTTCCTTTATAAGGTTTACAAAGGTCTCTACAGCAACTGGATCAGCTTTCCTGAACAGCTGATGACTATATTTAACACGTGTTGCAGCACAAAAATCTTTTAAAGTTAAGATTTGTGCATCATGATCTGAAAGGCCATTCACCTTTTTGCTAACAGAATGCCCTTCTAGTAATGAGGAATGAACAAAAATGTTGTCTATGGTTGTTCTACTGTTCCCTTGCACTCTCGTTGGAAAGAACACGGTTTGCATATGATTATATGAATTAAATAGGTCTACCAGCATCCTCTTCCTTGCACAATCACTTATACAATTAATACTGAAGTCACCACATATAACAAACTTTTTGTATTTCCTATAAAGTGAACCAAGAACCTCCTCTAGCTTTAGCAAAAATGTTGTGAAATCGGAGTCTGGGGATCTATAAATAACAACAGTTAGAACTTTAGCTCCGTTAAATTTAACCACACCTGCACAACATTCAAACACCTTTTCAGTGCAGTACTTTGAAACATCAATTGACTCAAATGGGATGCCGTTTTTCACATACATGGCTGCTCCCCCACACCGCAAAGAGCTCCTCGAAAAGCTGCCAGCCAACCTTTATCCTAGTAAAGGAAGCCTCTGAATTATCTCCTTATTTAAGAAGTGTTCAGATATACCAATAATTTCAGAGTCAACATCTATAAGCAGTTCACTAACTTTATCTCTAATACCTTGTATATTTTGATGAAATATACTTATTCCCTCATTACTCGGATACCTAAGCTTTGTCAAAAGTGATTCCCTTGTTAGAGAGACTTCCCTTAAGCAGGAATACCTATCAGCTGACTTCAGTCTAAAAAAGGTGCAGCTCTAACACCCACTACTGCAGGAATTTTCCCATGAGTGATCCCACCAACCCCACCTATGCTGTCACCTATAAGCTTTGGCAACCTCCCCTTCCTATACCTGTTGAGGTGCAGGCCATGTCTAGTGAAACCTGTCCTGCTGATAGACTCCACTGACACCACTGAAATGTGACCCATGCTTTCTGTCATCAGCGCACCCCCAAGTCTCATGTTATTACGCCTGACGGCTGTATTAAGATGAGGCCGATCGTGACGCTGAAACAGTACCACGAAATGCACATTCGTGTTGCCAGTCTGAGTGGCTATCTTTTCCAGGTCACCATCTATGTTATACTCCCCATCCCTATCAATACTATTACCAGCCCCACCCACAATCACTACCTGATCCTCTTTAGTAAAATCCCTACATAACCCCCCTATGTTAAGAGTCACCAGAGCCAACCCTGCATTAGGCTTCACAATGCTGGTGACCTGGTACTCACTCCCCAGCACTTCCTGCAACTGCTGGCCTACACCTCTGCCATGAGAACTACCTAACAGCAGAACCTTCTTCTTCCTCTTCCATTTTGCAACTGTTCTACGCACAGTAACTACTGAGGTCTGCTGCACACTTCCTACATCTACAGCTACTAGAGATTCCTCTCCACTAGACTCTGACGGTTGGTCATATCTATTGTAAACGCCAATAGTAAAACTATCTGAAAATCTTCTTCTCCTAGCAGATCTCTTGCCAACAGCCAGCTCCCATTCCCCACCCCCCTTCTCCCTCCTCATCCTATCTAGATCCTCCTGTGCGTTTTTCAACCGCACCTGAAGGGCACAGATCTTACGCTCCTGCTCCTCTATCAACTTACTCTTGCTACATAACCTGCAGTTCCAGGAGAGGATCTCACCAGAATGCCCACTGGCTTCCCCACTGCATTCCCCCCAGTGAAAATACTTCGAACAAGTCTCACACCGCAATCCACTACTCACGAACCTAAGGCAAAGCCCACACTTCTCACTCATGGTAAAATTTTACTTTTTCTAAGTTCCGCTACTACAATAAGAAGATGCTAAAAACCTGACTACAATAATCACAAACTTACTCTACAAGGGAAGTAACTACTATTATTAACAGTATTAATAAACAACAAACGTGAATATAACAAATGACTAATACAGAAAGAGAATCAAACGTCTAATGACACAGTAACGAAGCTGAAAACAGTTCCCAAAAGGTTCTTCTGAAATTATTTCACCAGAAAACACCAAGAACACCGGTTGAAGACTACAAAAGTTCCTAAATACACCAATATACACAAACAATTAATTAGTACTTAGCTTTCGATGCGCCGCTACAGCTGCAACTGGTTAGCGCGGAATGTAAACACAGGCAAGAGGTTAAGTTGCTCGATACGAAACACTCACAAATATCAGGTCACAACACAAGAAAGGCAGAGGTGAATAAAGAAACCACTAATACGTCACTTATATAGCAAATATTATCACAAAACCCGTTAAAATATGGAGCTGAAACCTAAAAATATATGAAAATTTAGAGAGCGATCTCACACGCAGTCACTCGCTCTGAGCACTATGTGACTTAACTTCTGAGGTCATCAGTCGCCTAACTAACCTAAGGACGTCACACACATCCATGCCCGAGGCAGGACTCGAACCTGCGACCGTAGCGGTCGCTCGGCTCCAGACTGCAGCGCCTAGAACCGCACGGCCACTCCGGCCGGCCAAACATCTTCATCTCATACTTATAATTGCAGCCTGTGTACTCGGTTATTTCTTTTATGTATTCCATTCTATATCTCCCCCAACAATTTTTATTCACTACAGCTTTCTCTAGTACCATGGAAGTTATTCCCTGATGTCTAAAACATGTCCTGCCATCCTGCCCCTTCTTGCCAGTATGTCTCATAAGTAGGTTCCTTTCCTCGCAGATTTTGCGAAGAATTCCTCATTCGTTATCATATCAGCCCAATTAATTTTTAACGTCATTTTACAGCACCACATCTGAAATTCTTAGATTCTCTTATTTTTCGGTTTTAACACAGACCGTCATTCACTGCTTCACAATGCTATGAGCCAAACGTACACTGTCCGATCTTCTCCCTCAGTTTAAGACCGGTGTTTGGTACTAGTAGACTTCTTTTGACTAGGCTGTTCTCTTTGACTGTGCTAGCACGTAACTACAGACGGAGTGAGAGTGACTGCACATTATTTGATATTCGTCGGTTTCACAGTGCTCAACTTCCGTTAACCGCACGTACAATCATTACTAATCTTTCCTCAGTCTGCACGTGCAACGTCGAGACCAACAATTGTTTATTAACGAGTTATTTGTTGTTGAATTTAGTGACGCGCTTTACTGAGTCATGTGTGACTCCATGTCTATGATTGCGTGAGAAGAAAATGATAATCCTCATGTCTTAATTTATGTACTTATCAAAAGCTTTTAACTTATATGCAGCAAAATCTGTTTAAATCTTCTAGCCTTACTGTTAACATTTGTTTTTAAGCATATGGTGCATTTTCTACCTGGACCAAGCAGAAAGAAAATTCATCCAACTGATACAGACTTTGAAGAGGTTTCTGAAGTTGTGATTTGCTGAAACTGAGACACCAAATGATGACAGTGATATTGGTGATGCAGAAACTGTTGTAAGTGAACAAGATCGTAGTAGTGATTGTGGTGTCACCGCCAGACACCACACTTGCTAGGTGGTAGCTGTAAATCGGCCGCGGTCCATAGTACATGTCGGACCCGCGTGTCGCCACTGTGTGATCGCAGACCGAGCGCCACCACAAGGCAGGTCTCGATATACGGAATAGCACTCGCCCCAGTTGTACGGACGACGTAGCTAGCGACTACACTGACGAAGCCTCGCTCATTCGCAGAGCAGATAGTTAGAATAGCCTTCAGCTAAGTCAATGGCTACGACCTAGCAAGGCGCCATTAGTAACATTGCATGTATCTAAAGAGTCTCACTTGTATCGCCACAATCTCCAGATGTACCAAAAGGATGGATTAAAGTTAAGTATTTCAGCAGCTACGTACTTTTCTTTATAGCAATTATTACGTATCCTGTTTCAGACCACACGCACCCTGCTTTGGCTTAGCGCGTGCCTTTCGGCTTCCTCTCATTGTGTCTAGGCTGTCTTGTCTAGACACAACAGTGATCACGAACACGGCAGTTCAGAAGAAGAACCAGTTGGAAATGATAAGAGGTTTCTGGCTTGAAAAAAAATGGTTTCCAATAGTCCAAGTATCCCCTTGTCAGCTCTCATTGCAGAACGTCACAACAAAATATACCGCCGGCCGAAGTGGCCGTGCGGTTAAAGGCGCTGCAGTCTGAAACCGCAAGACCGCTACGGTCGCAGGTTCGAATCCTGCCTCGGGCATGGATGTTTGTGATGTCCTTAGGTTAGTTAGGTTTAACTAGTTTTAAGTTCTAGGGGACTAATGACCTCAGCAGTTGAGTCTCATAGTGCTCAGAGCCAAAATATACCGAGGCAACTACCTGGACGTAGACAAAAATTCACGAAGCCATCGATGCCTGAAAAGGAAGCTTAGTCCTGCTTATTTTGGAATCAGTTGTGAAATACATTAACTGTAAACTGGTCAGGATGAGTAGAAACTACAAAGTGAATACAAAATCAAATCTGGATGATTTGGATGCAATGTAATAGCGCGGTTCGTGGCTTATTGTTTTATACTGCTGTTTTTTGGTCAAACCATGAAAATATCATATATTTATTTGCAACACATTGTTCTGGTAGGGATACATTCCGAAGCATCATGAACATCTTCTTCAGATTTGATGATGCAAATATACGAGATGAAGGGAATATGGATGATCCTACAGGACCATTATCAGAAGTATTGAATAAATTTGTAACCAACTGCCCGTAAGCCTGTAGTATTGGTTTTTTTAAACAAAATTATTTTTCAAATGGATACACATATTTTGAAAGGGATTCCGACAGTACAGCACTTTCAGAACAAGAAAGGAAGCTACAGAAACCAACTCAAACAGGGCTGAGGTTGTCTTCTCCTATTCATGGCTCAAATATGAATATCACTGCTGATAATTGGTTTTCATCGTTGAACTGGTGAACATTCTGAAAAAAAAGCAAATGGCATACGTTGGGAATAAACGGGAAACAGCATCAGAATTTAACCTCTCAAGACAACCGAAGTTTGCGCTTATCGTTTCTCAAAGGATTTGACACTAGTATCGTACGTACAAAACGAAGCAGAGCTGTGCATTCTACGCATTCTTCTCCTACTCAAGATCAAGAAGTCAACAAGCCAGAAATTGTTACTTTCTAAAACAACACAGAAGTCTGGAGCTGACGTTCTCGATGAAAAATGTGTGACTTAGACAATACTGGTCGTGCGACCAGAAGACGGCCGATGGCAATCACGTTTCGCATTCTGGACATCTGTTCAGCTAATCTGCTGCAATTGAACGCGGCGTTCGGCCGCGCGAAGTGACCGCACGGTTTGAGGCGCCATGGCACGGATTGTGCCCCCCCCCCCCCCCCCCCCCCGCGCCGGAGGTTCGAGTCCTCCCTCGAGCATGGGTGTGTGTGTTGTCCTTAGCGTAAGTTAGTTTTAGTTAGTTTACGTAGTGTGTAAGACTAGGGACCCATCACCTCAGCAGTTTGGTCCCACAGGAATTCACACACATCTGAACATTTTGAACGCGGCCTTTGCGCCATGAATGATGATTGCCTCGGGTGGTGCTTAGTGAAGTGCTGTGTAATGTTTATTTAATGGGTTACTGTGGATTTCGTACGAAAGATTACACAAATAATGTATTCTGTAAGGCTGTAACTGTTTTAAATATTTCGACTTTTTTATTTTCAGACAGTATGTGGCTAACATACAACAACGAACAGCATATTTTAGATTTTAGCATTGACTCCCTGTATGCAAGGTAATAACGATTGTCACTATATCCTGCTACAAAACACAGAATTGTATACTTGAGAGCGCGCTATGTCGTCGCCTTCTGGTTTTGTATGTTCCCTTTTGGACGCTACGTTATTTTGTAAAAAAAATTGTTAACATTTCCTGTGATGTAAAATAGGTATTTTCATTTGGATGCTAGGTTATTTTCTAAAACAAATTTATCAATATTTTGTATAATATAAATTTGATTTTTCTTTAGTTTTAAAAATCTTATCAATAAATGACAACGGTTGCTGCAGCACCATAGAAAACTAATAGGCAGACATATGCGCATGCGTGTATGTATGAGAACAATACCTACAAAGGAGTCCTGTTGACTACTGATGGTATTATTTGTCAGTTTAAAATGTACATGTTGTTATAGTTGGCGCACGAGTGATGTGGCACAGCATCTCCGAGGTAGCAATGAAGTGGGCTTTCTCCCGTACAACCGTTTCACGAATGCACCAAGAATATCAGGAATCCGGTAAAATATCAAATCTTCGACATCGCTGCGGTCGGAAAAAGATCCTGCAAGAACTGGACCAACGCCGACTGAAGAGAATCGTTCAACATGCCAGAAGTGCAATTCTTCCGCAAGCTGCTGCAGATTTCAATACTGGGACATCAACAAGTGTCGACATGCGAAACTTTCAAAGAAACAGCTTTCGGAGCCGAAGGCCCACTCGCGTAACCTTGATGGCTGCATGACACAAAGCTTTACGCCTCGCCTGGGCCCGTCAACACCGACATAGGACTGCTGATGACTGGAACGTGTTGCCTGGTCACATGAGTCTCGTTTCAAATTGTATCGAACGGATGGACGTGTTCGGGTATGGAGACAACCTCATGAATCCATGGACCCTGCATATCATCGTGGGACTGTTCAAGCTGGTGGAGGATCTGTAATGGTGTGGGGCGTGTGCAGTTGGAGTGATATGGGATCCCTGCAACGTCTAGATACGACTCTGACAACTGACACGTATATAAGCATCCTGCCTGGTCACCTGCATCCATTCATGCACATTGTGCATTCCGACAGACTTGGGCAATTCCAGCAGGACAATGCGACACCCTGCACGGCCATAACTGCTACAAAGTGGCTCCAGGAACACTCTTCTGAGTTTAAACACTTCCGCTGGCCACCAAACCCCGGAGAAATGAACATTGTTGAGCATACCCGGGATGTCTTGCAATGTGCTGTTCAGAAGAGATGTCCACCCCCTCGTACTCTTACGGATTTACGAACAGCCCTGCAGGATTCATGGTGTCAGTTACCTCCAGCACTACTTCCGACATTAGTCATGTCCACGCCACATCGTGTTGTGACACTTCTGCGTGTTCGCGAAGGCCCTAGCCGATATTAGGCAGGGTTACCAGTTTCTTTGGATCTTCAGTGTATCATTGTAACTAAGATGGACGAAATACAAAATTATCACTTATACTTTTGCTTTTATAATATTAGTACTGATAAAACTTTCAGTTACGATATATTTTTCCTGTGATCTGTTTGGATGAAATAAAGCCTATATAGTGGCTCAATCTATGCTCGGGTTATCTGTGAAAACGCCATGAAAGAGATTAGCGTGTTTGGACAAACAGATACAATCGTTTTAGATAAACCTTTAAATCATGATATCTTTTCTCCATTATCCGGTTTTGATGAAATAAAACCTTTACGGTGCCTCAAGCCATTCTCAGATTACCTAAAAAAGCTCCATGAAAATTCGTCTAGTAGTTTTGGAGAAGCTTGTTCAGTGAAACAAAAAGACACGACAGTTTTGCAGATGTTATTAGTATAGATGGCAAGCACAGTTTATTAACATAAAGCAAAACATGGACACAAATATAAATTCCTTGACGCTAATCTCGTTGTCATGAGAACATAAGTCAAAGTTCTTATCTTGCACATCGAAGGTCCAAACTCGTTAACTAATGGCATTATTTCAAGCCGCAGAATATTCAAGTACTGGCAACTATAACTCGTAGCAAGGAGTCTATAAGGCAGCAAATAATTAAGGGATCTAGTATAGATTAGAAAGTAATCAGCTGTGCACGCAGCTTATTATGCTGGGTGCTGGACACGCGGTGCGGCATTTGACCGCCCTGTAGATTGGCTGCAGGAGCAAGACGGACCGTGCAGCCAGCACATTCTGGAGTCATTCAGTGATTATCACTGCCGAAGTACGAGGGTTGGAACTTAAATAGTGGCAACTGTTTATTCACAGCCGATACAAAAGAGTTGCACTTGTTACTGTCCTACAAAATAGTCACCAGTGTTGTGTAGAACCCGTTGCCAGCGATGTGGAAGGCGTAGTATACCGTTAGCAGAGCCTGCTTTGTTGATGGTGCGAATGGAGCGGTCTACTGCCTGTCGAATCTCTGGAACAGTTCTGAAACGAATGTCTCGAAGTGGTTCCTTCATCTTCGGAGTCAAATCAATGACACAAGGACTTCAGTCGTATTACTGTTCGTTTTTGGAGCATCACCTGCGACCAGCTTTGCGAAAGAAGCGGCGACACTTTCTGCGCAACTCACCCATTATTTTGCACCACAATGCGCGGGCGCATACAGCGCAAGCTGTGGCTGCTTTGTTCGGTCGATGAGACTGGGAAGTACTGTACCATCCACCATACTCCCCGGACTTAAGTCCTTGTGATTAAAATAGTTCAGACGACGCAAAACGAAACTGCGGCATTGGCTATATTGTTTGGCACATTGATTTTGGATCCGTTACCTAGTAAAGTCTTTCATCTTTCCCACAGGTGATCTGTTACTACCAGGATGAAGAACTCTGGTCTTGGAGCATAGAGCCTGTACGTGCCCGCAGATTCTTGCCGTCCTCATTGTCCGCCATGTTACACAGCATGGAGGAGAATTAACTCCCTATTAAAAACTGTCTATATCTTTTTAATACTTAACTAATTTTCTGATGCATTGGCTCCATACTTAACAATCATAGTCAACCGTTCGCTCGACGAAAGATCCGTACCCAAAGACTGGAAAGTTGCACAGGTCACACCAATATTCAAGAAGGATAGTAGGAGTAATCCACTAAATTACAGCGCTATATCGTTTACGTCGATCTGCAGCAGGATTTTAGAACATATACTGTGTCCTAACATTATGAATTACCTCGAAGGAAACGGTCTATTGACACACAGTCGACATGGGTTTAGAAAACATCGCCCCTGTGAAACACAACTAGCTCTTTGTTCACATGAAGTGCTGAGTGCTATTGACAAGGGATTTCAGATCGATTCCGTATTCCTGGATTTACGGAAGGTTTTTGCCACTGTACCACACAAGCGGCTCGTAGTGAAACTGCGTGCTTATGGAATATCGTCTCAGTTATGTGACTGAATTTGCGATTTCCTGTCAGAGAGGTCACAGTTCGTAGTAATTGACGGAAAGTCATCGAGTAAAACAGAAGTGATTTCAGGCGTTCCCCAAGGTAGTGTTATGGGCCCTTTGATGTTCCTTATCTATATAAACTATTTGGGAGACAATCTGAGCAGCCGTCTTCGGTTGTTTCCAGATGACGCTGCCGTTTATAGACTAATAAAGTCATCAGAAGACCAAAACAAATTGCAAAACGATTTAGGAAAGATATCTGAATGGTGCGAAAAGTGGCAGTTGACCCTAAATAAAGGAAAGTGTGAGGTCATCCACATGAGTACTAAAAGCAGCTCGTTAAACTTCGTTTACACGATATGTCAGTCTAATCTAAAAGAAGAGAAATTTGTTAACATCGAGTATAGATTTAAGTGGAAGTCATTTCTG
Source organism: Schistocerca piceifrons (assembly GCF_021461385.2). NCBI lineage: Eukaryota > Metazoa > Arthropoda > Insecta > Orthoptera > Acrididae > Schistocerca > Schistocerca piceifrons. The sequence goes on along the minus strand of NC_060138.1, from coordinate 1,154,890,973 downwards.
AAAGTATTTGTATGGAGTGTAGACATGTATGGAAGTGAAACATGGACGATAAGTAGTTTGGACAAGAAGAGAATAGAAGCTTTCGAAATGTGGTGCTACAGAAGAATGCTGAAGATTAGATGGGTAGATCACATAACTAATGAGGAAGTATTGAATAGGATTGGGGAGAAGAGAAGTTTGTGGCACAACTTGACCAGAAGAAGGGATCAGTTGGTAGGACATGTTCTGAGGCATCAAGGGATCATCAATTTAGTAGTGGAGGGCAGCGTGGAAGGTAAAACTCGTAGAGGGAGACCAAGAGATGAATACACTAAGCAGATTCAGAAGGATGTAGGTTGCAGTAGGTACTGGGAGATGAAGAAGCTTGCACAGGATAGAGTAGCATGGAGCGCTGCATCAAACCAGTCTCAGGACTGAAGACCACAACAACAACAACAATCTAAAAGCCGTAAATTCGACTAAATACTAGGTATTACAATTACGAACAACTTGAATTGGAAACAACACATAGAAAATGTTGTGGGGAAGGCTAATTAAAGGCTGCGTTTTATTGGCAGGATACTTAGAAAATGTAACAGATCTACTACGGAGACTGCCTACACTACGCTTGTCGGTCCTCTTTTAGAATACTGCTGCGCGGTGTGGGATCCTTACCAGATAGAACTGACGGAATACATCGAAAAAGTTCAAAGAAAGGCAGCACGTTTTGTATTATCGCGAAGTGTGGGAGAGAGTGTCACAGAAATGATGCACGATTTGGGCTGGAAATCATTAAGGAAAGGTGTTTTTCGTTGCGACGGAATCTTCTCACGAAATTCCAATCACCAAGTCTCTCCTCCGAATGCGAAAATATTTTGTTGACACCGATCTACATAGGGAGAAATGATCACCATGATAAAATAAGGGAAATCAGAACTCGTACGGAAAGATATAGGTGTTGATTCTTTCCGCGCGCTATACGAGATTCGAATAATAGAGACTTCTGAAGTTGGTTCGATGAACCCTCTGCCAGGCACTTAAATGTGATTTTCAGAGTATCCATGCAGATGTGGATATATATGTATATGAAACACAAAACTTTTATTCCTTACAATGGTAGAATTTATTACACTTTATCTCATTTATGACATTGCAGATATCATTGGCGGACCATCTAACATTGCGAAAGCGAGCTCTGCTGGCATGTCTTTATGAAGTATCACGATCCGTGGTACAAGTATAGAGATGGTGACAAAATGTGAAAGGAGGCTCACAACTCGGTAGATGTGAAAACCGTAAGGAATTGTCACTCTGAGCTAATGGACACAAGTTCTGCATCAGATGTTAGGAGACACGGTCGATCCCCAGCATCCAAGACGCAAGAAAATGTGCAAGTGGTTCGAGAAATGTTCAGTCCACGCCCTCAGAAATCACAGAGACAGGCATCTCGCGAAAGTGGCTTAATCCGACACAAAATCCGAACTGTTATGAAGAAAAAGTTGAATTTTCGTCCACGGAAATCACGTTACTGCCAGGCATTATCGCCGTGAGACTGTAATTATCGTTTGAAATACGGGGAGATGATGCTTGCTTGGTATGAAGACCTGTGGAAATCACGTTACTGCCAGGCATTATAGCCGCGAGACTGTAATCATCGTTTGAAATACGGGGAGATGATGCTTGCTTGGTATGAAGACCGGTCCGATATTTTCGGTAATATTCTGTGCTCAAATGAAGCCGTGTTTCAAAAAAATGGTTCAAATGGCTCTGAGCACTATGGGACTTAACAGCTGTGGTCATCAGTCCCCTAGAACTTAGAACTACTTAAACCTAACTAACCTAAGGACATCACACACATCCATGCCCGAGGCAGGATTCGAACCTGCGACCGTAGCAGTCGCACGGTTCCGGACTGCGCGCCTAGAACCGCGAGACCACCGCGGCCGGCCGTGTTTCATGTAGGATGGTTTGTTAGTAAGCACAGTTGTTATCATTGGGCAACAGAGGATCCGAGGGTGGTTGTTGAACAAAGCCAACACCGCTCAAAGGTCTCAGTGTGGTGCGGCATGCCATCCGCGAATATTGTGGGTCTATATCTCATTCGGGACACAAAATGAAATGAAATGATCGGGTGGCATCCGACGCCCCATCCGAAGAATTTCAGCCGCCGGGATGCAAGCCTTATTTCAGGTGACGCCACATTGGGCGACTTGCGCGTTGGTGATGGTGAAATGATGACGAGTACAACACAACACCCAACCCACGAGCGAAGAAAATCTCCAACCCCGCAGGGAAGAATACATTGAGGTATCTCTTCTTGGTGTAGCAATTTTAATGGCCAGTGTTGTAGTTCTAACAAGGGGAGGCCGCCAATTGTGAAATTCAGATTCGATTCATACTGCGCATAATAAAAGCTCATGGCCAGAGGTGTAATGTGGCAAAGCACCAAGATGCACTTCTCAGCCTTTGTCGAGAAAATCGACATTTAAAATAAACCGTTGCGGTGAAATACTCTCTACGATTAATAGTTTTCTACAGCGTCGTGGCGCAGCGGTAAACGCACAGCTTCGTAATCCGAAGGTCGCCGGATCGAAACTCGCGCCAGGCAACCTTTTTTTTTTAGTATTTGTTTTTCTGTAATTCAAATGTATACACACACACACACACACACACACACACACACATATATATATATATATATATATATATATATATATATATATATATATATATAATTCCCGGCAATCAATTGCAACAATGATGCATATAATAAGTTGTTGAAAGTCGTTTGTCATGGAAAAACTGGCGACTTCGAACATCATTATGTTTTCCGCAAACAAATTTGTATTTCACAAATGTTAACCACGTATAGTTAACGGAAGACGTAGAAACGATATTCCGAAACGAATACGTATAGCCTAATTCAAACGTTCGAATTAGAATAGAGACCCCACGAACACAAATTCGCTGTGGCAGGTATGAAATATAAACTCCATTACTCGCTCGTTACAGTTGAATGACAGATGTTGAATGGGCCGAAACGAGCCGCCGCATAACAGCGTAGTTGCCTGTTAACTTCGAAAGAAGGTAGATGCGGTCCCTAGCGCAACTTATAACATCGTCGAAAATCAGTGCGGACGGGAGAGCTTTGGTACACCCTGTTAAACAAACGGAAAAATGGAGGCGGTACAATTGGAGAGCGATCCACCTTCACCTACATGCATAAGCAATTCATTAATAGTTTATATATATATATATATATTTGAATTACAAAAAACTAATAATGAAAAAAAGTTGCATGGCGCGGGATTCGATCCGGCGACCTTCGAATTACGAACCCGAGAGCTTACCGCTGCGCCACGACGCTGTAGACATCACTACTCGTAGAGAGTATTTCACCGCAACGGTTTCTTTTAACTGTCGGTTTTCTCGACAAGGGCTGAGAAGTGCATCTTGGTGCTTTGCCACATTACACCTCTGGCCATGAGCTTTTATTATGCGCAGTATGAATCGAATCTGAATTTCACAATTGGCGGCCTCCCCATGTAAGATGGAGTGTACCAAGTTGCTGATCTCGTCTGAATCTCGCAGATGAAAGTTTCTATGTCAAAACTATCCATATCCCTCACGTGGGCGGATGAAACTGGGCACGGGTGAGCGGCAGGTAGCACATGGCAACAGCGCCGAAGTCCTGGTGCGGGAGCGCCCATAGGCCGCCGTGTGTTCCACTGGCAGCGCCGCCAGGCTGGCAGGCCTGCCGGCAGAACCTCGCGGCGGTCGCTCTGCCGACATGGGTGCCACATAGAGGTCTGCATTATCTCCGATTTCTACCGGCGAGTCCCGCTCGCCCCTCTGGCTCTCGGGAGTATGCGGCCGAGCGTCCTCTTCCGCCGGCTGTGGGCAGCCGATCGCCAGCGCTCGGCCGACTGCGCCTAACGCTCGGCCGGTCGCCAGTAACCGGTGGAGTCAGTGTCAGCGAGCGGCGCTTCGTCACACTCCTTGAGATCAGAGGCCACCGCTTCACATTAACCACTCACTTATTTCTTTAACAAATGTCTTTCGTTGCTTACTACCAGTTCTATGACCTAAATAATACACTTGTGTATGTTACATTTGATGTTTGTTAATATGTTGCAGACCAATGGAGTTTCGCCTTTGAGGTTATCATGTATTCCAGTAATTGTAACGTTAAAAACAGTAATGTCTGTATTTAGTATTTTGTTCAGTTCGGTAGACAAACGGGAACACAGTAGTCTAACCATCGACTATGGGTAGCCTATCTCCAAACTCGGCCACGTATACGTTGTACTAATATTGAATGCAGGATCGGGAAGGAATGACGGAGTTAAAAGTAATACTCACGAAATTTTGTTGCACAGACGTTAATTTCTGAACAAATTATGACCTGTAAAAACGTTATAAGTGAATCATGACTATACAATTCGAAATGGCTCTGAGCACTATGGGACTCAACTGCTGTGGTCATCAGTCCCCTAGAACTTAGAACTACTTAAACCTAACTAACCTAAGGACATCACACACATCCATGCCCGAGGCAGGATTCGAACCTGCGACCGTAACAGTCGCACGGTTCCGGACTGCGCGCCTAGAACCGCGAGGCCACCGCGGCCGGCACTATACAATTCGTTTTTCGTCTTTGGTGCTCCCTGATACAGAGGCGTCATTTGTGTTCCTGGAGCTATTACTACCGCTGGCGGTTTGAACTTCTTCCTGTGAAGTCAATGAAAGTGGAATCATACGTTTATAGAGTTTGAGGAATGTTTCCTTCCTTGTGATTACGTGGTATGTTGTGAGTACTTACGTAATTGTGATGGATCAATAAGAGATCATCCACCTTGTCTGATACCAGGCACGATCTTTTGCTGGACAGCAGGTGACCGGCCTGGCTAAAATTTCTCTCGCTGGCAGCACTAGTGGCAGGAATACAGAGAACTCTTCTAGCTACTACCGACAGCCTTGGAAATAACCCCGCGTGCGTTTTCCACCACTGCAAAATTTGTCCTTCGGCACAGCTACAGTCGGATTTGGAGAGCGAAAGGTATCTGTCGAGTTCGTTGGTAGTAACTGTGTGTCCATCTTCGTCGTCCTCATCCGAACTCCAGTCCATCCTGGACTTTTTCATGGGAAGAACTTGGTCTCTGTTTGTTTGAATGGACTCTAAACATGAATGAAAACATCCGTAAGATATTCCTGTCACCTTCAAAAATGTTTACACCGTAGTTAGAATTACTGGTTACTAAACGACTACATTTACGGTGACATTTTATATATATCGCACAAATTATATCAAAACGCATTGTGGAATGTTTAAGCTGCGAAACCTTTCCCAAATATCACATTCTTGACGTAATAAATGTTGATCTAACGAAATGTGGCAGATTAGACAAACAAACATTCGTTTACTAATTGGTTTCAGCGAATGAACCTTACCATTTACGGGCAGTTCCAAGTACAATCGTCGAACTTCAGCATACGCGGCTTGCTTTTCGTCTGCTGTGAGTTTCTTCAAATGACGCCGTGATGGCCATAGAACCGTGGCAACATAATGGATAGACTCAATTTTGCACTTCTCTGTGATGAAGTATGCTGCTCTCCTTTTTATTTTCGCCATGAGCTGAAAAGGAAACCCAATATACATAACTGCACTGTGATAATTCAACAGTTCTGTAAAGGATCGTAACCTGTAGAAAGTGTTCTTACCTCGTTGTCACTGTCTATTGGTTCACAATGATGTAACAGACTCTTGTACCACGGCAGCACACGTTCCGCAGTTTCCAAATCCAAACTTGCTTCTTTAAAAGGAGGTTAGAATAGCGACAACGTCTCGTACGCACCCTTCTTGGAAGGTTTCTAAGAGTGTCGATTGCCCCCGGGATTCTAGTAGATCTCGAATATCGTCGATTTGACTTATGATGGAATTGAGCATTAACAGTATACTATTCCACCGAGTTACGGCTTCATGCTTCACAGAGTGCCGCAGACGCCCCGAGTGACCCGATCTCTTCAAATAGCCTACTATAGCTCTTGCTGATAGTAGACACGACAGGATTTCAGGGGCTTCGTCTTCTAAAAACATCTCTTGAAATGTGTGACGAAGCGCAGTCATCAAGCAGTGATCGAAGCAAGGCAAACGGTCGTAAGATTCAAGTGCCTTCTTCATATTAGCTCCTTGGTCGGTGGCAAAGTAACATTTCGTAAGATCATTCTTGTTAATTCCTAACTCCAGCATCCGCTCTTCGATTTCGTGCCGTATGTTCTCTCCTGTCTTAGGTACGTCCGGAAACTTGGTTGTTATCAAAACAAGCATTTCCAGCTGCCATTCATCATTCACATAATGCGACGTCACAGTCAAAAAATTTCTCTTCTTGTAGTTATCAGACCACAGATCGGTGTCTAAAGCGCACATTTTGCTCTTTAAGGCACATATTAGCTTGGGCACCATTGTCACCCGTATTTTGTCTGCCTTTTCTTTAATATGCCGCGATTCAGTTGTAGGGTGCGGAAGAACGTCTTCTATACTGACTTTGTCGTAAGTGGCGCCAGCATTGATGAGCTCCTGCGAATAAATCTTGAAGCCAATCTTACTGCAAGTATTTAACGGTAGCAAATCTATTCCACTCATATCGACCAACCTATCAACAACAACTTTCTTTATGCTACTTGGTACTGAAAGTGGCCGGTGGACTTGTGTTTCGCATTTACTTTTGCAGTGCCGAATCATACCTGTTGTGCTTGACTGGTACGAAAGTATGGTATCGCATGTGGTACATTGCACGAAACCAGCAGAAGCCTGCGTGACAGGATCCACTACAAGTGCAAGCGATTTCCAAGCTTCACTTTTCGCCTCCTCTTCCGACATGTCTTTCTTCTTCAGGACTAATGAGCCGCTCCTAATTCTCTCCGCAATACTTCATTTCATGAATGGAACGTTTACGACCTATACTTGATTTATCCATAAAGCTGTCTGCACTGCTCAAAGCCAGGTCGTCAACTGCGTTTACACACGGTTTCTAATGCGAATCGGCACTGTAGAGCGCGCGGCGGTTGTACTGTCACCGGCCGAGATTGTGAGTACGCTCCAGCGCCCGGCAGTGCTCGACAGTCCAGCCGATAACCGAGAGGTGGAGGACAACCGGCCATATGGCGCATTAGACTGCCACAGCCGTATTGCAGCGTAGGCCTTTCCCAGCCGTCGAGCAGCGGCACGATACGGGAAATGCTCGAGCGGTTGTTTTCATCGAAATGCAGAGCTCTACTGTCACACTAAGGTGCTAACAGGTGCGGGAGCCGGCACGGTAGCTCAGCGTGTTCGGTCAGAGTGTCAGGTGCCCTCTGTAATAAAGAAATATTTAACTGGTGTCATTGGGCGTTCGTCCTGAACAAATACAACGAACAAAATGAGATCAACTAAAAAATAAATAAATAACATGTGGTGACGTGCTTGCCTACCATGCAGTGGGCTCGGGGGGGGGGGGGGGGGGGGGGGACAGGCTTGTTCTTCGAACTGAGCTTCATTTGTGACCCTCGTAATTTCCAACACTTTTTTTCCATTTCGCGTTTTGAATGCACTACTGGCTATTAAAATTGCTACACCACGAAGATGACGTGCTACAGACGCGAAATTTAACCGACAGGAAGAAGATGCTGTGATATGCAAATGATTAGCTTTTCAGAGCATTCACACAAGGTTGGCGCAGGTGGTGACAGCTACAACATGCTGACGTGAGGAAAGTTTCCAACCGATTTCTCATACACAAACATCAGTTGACCGGCGTTGCCTGGTGAAACGTTGTGATGCCTCGTGTAAGGAGAAGAAATGCGTACCATCACGTTTCCGACTTTGATAAAGGTCGGATTGTAGCCTATCGCGATTCCTGTTTATCGTATCGCGACATTGCTGCTCACGTTGGTCGAGATCCAATGACTGTTAGCAGAATATGGAAGTGGTGGGTTCGGGAGGGTAATACGGAACGCCGTGCTGGATCCCAACGGCCTCGTATCACTAGCAGTCGAGATGACAGGCATCTTATCCGCATGGCTGTCACGGATCATGCAGCCACGTCTCGATCCCTGATTCAACAGATGGGGACGTTTGCAAGACAACAACCATCTGCACGAACAGTTCGACGACGTTTGCAGCAGCATGAACTATCAGCTCGGAGACCATGGCTGCGGTTGCCCTTGACGCTGCATCAGAGACAGAAGCGCCTGAGATGGTGAACTCAACGACGAGCCTGGCTGCACGAATGGCAAAACGTCATTTTTTTCGGATGAATCCAAGTTCTGTTTTCAGCATCATGATGGTCGCATACGTGTTTCCGACTTCGCGGTGAACGCACATTGGAAGCGTGTATTCGTCATCGCCATAATGGGGTATCACCTCGCGTGATGGAATGGGGTGCCATTGGTTACACGTCTCGGCAACTCTTGTTCGCATTGACGGCACTTTGAACAGTGGAGTTACATTTCAGATGTGTTACGACCCGTGGCCCTACCCTTCATTCGATCCCTGCAAAACCCTACATTTCAGCAGGATAATGCACGACCGCATGTTGCAGGTTCTGTACGGGCCTTTCCGGATACAGAAAATGTTCGACTGCTGCCCTAGCCAGCACATTCTCCAGATCTCTCACCAGTTGAAAACGTCTGGTCAATGGTGGGCGAGCAACTGGCTCGTCACAATACGCCAGTCACTACTCTTGATGAACTGTGGTATCGTGTTGAAGCTGCATGGGCAGCTGTACCTGTACACGCCACCCAAGCTCTGTTTGACTCAATGCCCAGGCGTATAAAGGCCGTTATTACGGCCAGAGGTGGTTGTTCTGGGTACTGATTTCTCAGGATCTATGCACCCAAATTGCGTGAAAATGTAATTACATGTCAGTTCTAGTATTTGTCCAATGAATACCCGTTTATCATCTCCATTTCTTCTTGGTGTAGCAATTTTAATGGCCAGTAGTGTAATTGAATTGTGACGTACGTTGATCATTAGAATAAAGTAGCTGCTAGGATCAGACTTGACTTAAATGTAAACATCCTTTAAACTATCCTACTGCTTTTTCATGGTTGGACAGCTTACGGGTAATAAATACAATCAGGGACACACCTAAGCTTGTCGTTCTCACTTTGACTGCATTATCACTGGGCACAGTGGCCAAACTCGATGTTCATTCTCTTATTGTTTAATGAATATTTTTCATTTATTATAATGTTGTTCTACCAAGAACCGATGGGAGATTTTGTTAACATGAAGGTAACGATCATTGCACTCACTGATGTTGTCTGATTATAAATATTTATTGACCATGGAGGGTCTCGTCGGTATCGCCTCAGATTATAAATTTGCTGTGTGTTGTTTCATGACTATATGGCTAACAGCCTCGCAAATTCAGACGTAATAAGAAACAACATCGCACTGAAATGTCACTCTTAATATATCTGCAGTGTGTGCAAATACAATCGCTTTAAGTAAAATGTTTCCTTTTTTGGGGGGGGGGGGGGGGGGGAGATTGTTTCATGACGCCTATGACCAGAGACATATCCAAGGGCGAGTGGGGTGGGTGGGTGAGTGGAAGAATTGGGAAGGCATAAAAGCGTTTGTATTCTTACATTTTCGAAGGAAAAAAGAAGCATCAAAAGTAGAAGTCTCGAAAATGTCACAGAATTCTAGAAATTACAAGCTATTTTTAACACAGTTTCTCATGCACGTGGCTAGGCTTGTGGTCTGAGCGCTTGCGTAAAGACGTCAATCCAGAGGCTGACTGCATCTGCTGCCAATGACAAATCCGACACGGTTCGAGAGTCCACAAGTAGAACCAATAATCCACAGCACACTTAGTAGAGCAAGACAAAAAGGGAAAGATCCTCCACTGATAAAAACGTAACACAAAAGCTGACTTTCCGATCTTAGGCAGAAATGCCTGAAACAAACAGCATTCTCCCCATTTAGACGCTCGCAACACATAGTTTGCAAACATGTTCCCACATAGTGACGTGAAATACTTACAATGGTGAATGCACTCTTCGATTTTGTAATATATAAAGTTTATTCTTGTCAAAATTGTTAAAATTTGTTATTTTTATGCACTGTCTGACAAAACAAACGAATCGCACTGGAACGGAGGAAGAAGCTAGACGAAACTTCACGGTATGAGATGATATGTGACGTTAGTTCAGTGATCACAATACCGAGATAAATTAGCAATATGAGACCACTTGCCACTGTAACGTTGCACCCACTCTGGCCTGTAGGCACGCACTGAATGCGTAGGGAAGGGAGTAAAAAGCATTTGTATACTCGTTTGAAGCACTGTGACCCATAACTGTTGTAACTGGTCTTTGGTATCCTGGTTACTGACTCTGGGATGCAACTGTCTTCGAGCTGGATCCACACGCCTCTATCGGAGAGAGATCTGGGGCTCTTGATGGCCACAGTGGTCAGACGTGTTCGACCGAGACCTGATGATGAGTATTCCTGCCCGTATAGTTCAACATCGGGCCGCTGTCACTTCCAAACGCATCACACATCTGGATATTTCACGATGCGACCCGCCGTCAAAATGGAGATCCACAATGACGACTCTTTCATACTGTGTCAGGAGCTGCTAACGCTGTCTCACAAGTGTACACACCATGGCTCTGTCTTTCACAATGAGCATTCAACATCTCACGTGATTCACGCTTCTTATTTATCCTACGAGGCCTGTTAACAACACTAAACACATACATCGCTTAAGTGCACTGGTAGCCATTATTCCTGTCACAGTAAATTGCAACTGGTAGAAGCCGACCTCGGGGAAGATCAGTTTGGATTCCGTAGAAATGTTGGAACACGTGAGGCAATACTGACCTAACGACTTACCTTAGAAGAAAGTTTAAGGAAAGGCAAACCTACGTTTCTAGCATTTGAAGACTTAGAGAAAGCTTTTGACAACGTTGACTGGAATGCTCTCTTTCAAGTTCTGAAGAAGGCAGGGGTAAAATACAGGGAGCGAAAGGCTATTTACAATTTGTACACAAACCAGATGGCAGTTATAAGAGTCGAGGGGCATGAAAGGGAAGCAGTGGTTGGGAAGGAAGTGAGACAGGGTTGTAGCCTCTCCCCGATGTTATTCAATCTGTATATTGAGCAAGCACTAAAGGAAACAAATGAAAAATTCGGAGTAGGTATTAAAATCCATGGAGAAGAAATAAAAACTTTGAGGTTCGCCGATGACATTGTCATTCTGTCAGAGACAGCAAAGGACCTGGAAGAGCAGTTGAACGGAATGGAGAGTGTCTTGAAAGGAGGATATAAGATGAACATCAACAAAAGCAAAACGAGGATAATGGAATGTAGTCGAATTAAGTCGGGTGATGCTGAGGGAAATAGATTAGGAAATGAGACACTTAAAGTAGTAAAGGAGTTTTGCTATTTGGGGAGCAAAATAACTGACGATGGTCGAAGTAGAGAGGATATAAGATGTAGACTGGCAATGGCAAAAAAAAGCGTTTCTGAAGAAAAGAAATTTGTTAACATCGAGTATAGCTTTAAGTGTCAGCAAGTCGTTTCTGAAAGTAATTGTATGAAGTGTAGCCATGTGTGGAAGTGAAACATGGACGATAACTAGTTTGGACAAGAAGAGAATAGAAGCTTTAGAAATGTGGTGCTACAGAAGAATGCTGAAGATTAGATGAGTAGATCATGTAACTAATGAGGAGGTACTAAATAGGATTGGGGAGAAGAGGAATATGTGGCACAACTTGAGAAGAAGAAGGAACCGGTTGGTAGGACATGTTCTGAGGCATCAAGGGATCACAAATTTAGCATTGGAGGGCAGCGTGGAGGGTAAAAATCGTAGAGGGAGACCAAGAGATGAATACACTAAGCAGATTCAGAAGGATGTAAGCTGCAGTAGGTACTGGGAGATGAAGAAGCTTGCACAGGATAGAGTAGCATGGAGAGCTGCATCAAACCAGTCTCGTGACTGAAGACCACAACAACAACATAATTTCTTGTAAGTTACGCTAAGGCTATTTACTAAGCATTGATGTTAGAAAATTATTATTGTCATTATTATTATATTAAAACATTTTACAGTTTGTATTGTTAAACTTATTATTATAATCACAGGAACCAGTGGCACGTTAAAAGTGGTGAGCTAGATTTGGTTGAGGATGGAGGAAAGGGAAATAATAATGAACAACCCTCGGAACAGAACGCTCGATCCGCACCTGCAGGAGACCCCCTCCTGTCATGTAGATTCTGATCCCTGCCCAACAATTGATCCTGCAAAAGGAAAGAGTTTTTTGGCTCTACAGTGTTCATTACAGATTCCAGAGGTGTCCCAGAGACGAATTTTGAACTGTCACACTAACGACTCGACGCGTCACGGCAGGCGGGACTCTTCCCCACGTCGGAGGCGCGGCGCTCTTCGCATTCAGGGGAAGCCCCGGTGAAGGACTACTTGTTCGCGGCGGCGCTGCCACATCTGCTCGCGCGTCACGCAGCGACGCCTCGGCGAGGAAATCTCGGGCCGTCAGTCGCCGTCGCGCGTGGCGTCGCTAACGTTCCGACAGGCGACGGCTCTTAATCTCCGGTGAGGGGTGTCGGAATCTGCAGCAGGACTGACTTCACCTGCGGCCACGTGCGCAGTTGCTCGTTACATGTGACGAGCAAAAAAACGGAGCTTAGGTGTGAGTGCTGCAGTCAATCACCTTACGAGTTTTCTTTGTTGGCTGCATTTGGCGAGAAACTCTCTTTGGTTAACGATTGTAGCAGTGTCTGGTGGCGTAAAGATCAGACGTTTCCAGCTGCTCCTCTATCCCGTATTGCTCTTAAGATAAGATGTTTCTGTTAGGATATAAAGTAATACATGCACCTCTTAATTTAAAATTTTTTAACCCACGAGCGGTCGTGTTGGTTGACTGGGCCAACCTGAGTTCATTATTTTTCTCTGAATTCAAATTACTCACAGATGAACTGCCGGCGTTTCCTCTCAATTGTTTTAAACAAACTCACGGCATTTATTGCATTAACTGTTTGGATCCCTTGTCCAAGCCGTAGCAGCTGCCTATCGGTCATGTGGTGGGATCAAACGCACGATCGTATTTTCATTAAATAATGTCCGCAGCTTGCGGTAGCGTTCTCGCATCCCGCGCATGGGGTCCCGGGTTCGATTCCCGGCAGGGTCAGGGATTTTTTCCTGCCTCGAGATGACTGGGTGTTGTTGTGTCGTCTTCATCATGATTCATCCCCATTACGGTCGGAGGAAGGCAATGGCAAACCACCTCCGCTAGGTCCATGCCTAGTACGGTGGTGCAGGTCTCCCGCATCGTCCCCTACGCTGCTCGGAGTATGGGACCTCATCATCAGTGTTTCTATGGCACCGAGCTAAATTCCTTTTCTGCAGTCAAAAAATATTGCATCTGTCTCACTGCCTTCACTCACTATTTTCAGAATATCAGCTGAGAAAAGCACAAGTTGTGTTCCACATGATCGATTTTTTTGGAATGTACATCTACATACGTACTGCACAAGCCACAATAGCAGGGCGGGGTAGCCGAGCGGTCTAGGGGCCCCGTCACGGTTCTGCGCGGCTCCCCCCATCGAAGGTTCGAGTCCTCCCTCGGGCATGGGTGTGTGTGTGTGTGTGTTGTCCTTAGTTTGTTTAAGTTAGAGTAAGAAGTGTGTAAGCTTAGGGACCGATGACCTCAGCAGTTTGGTCCCATAAGACCTTACCACAAATTTCCAAGCCACCATATGGTGCGTGACTGAGGGTAACCTGTACTATAAGCAGAAATTAAGAAATTCAGCAGTCAGATGCAAGGTAAAATTTTATTAGTTTACCTTACGTATGTCTCTTATACCTGGCTGGCGTAGCTCCGTCTACGTTTGTCTTAATGTTCTTAGTTTTGACAGACATAATCTTATGACTATGCGTCTTTATTCTGTTTTAATTTTATTCTGTGACATGGCCAACATTTGGCCCTCAAAATAATTTAATTTTTGTTCTGAAGAAGATACCATTATTGGCATCAAAACCTAGGTAAACTAATAAAATTTTACCTTGCAACTGAAGGCTGAATTTCTCAATTTCTGAACAATTTGCGGTTGCTGAAGCACTGCACTATGTTAAAGATTTGTACTATATGCCTCTATACGAGCCCTTGTCTCTCTGACCTTACCTTCATGATCCCCAGGCAAAATGTACGTTGGCAGCAGTAGCATCGTTCTGCAAACGGCCTCAATTGCCGGTTCTCTAAATTCTCTCGAGGTTACAATATTGTAGGATGAGACCGGCTGTTGTGGCCGAACGGTTCTAGGCGCTTCAGTCCGGAACCGCACTGCTGCTACGGTCGCAGGTTCGAATCCTGCTCGGGCATGGATGTGTGAGATGTCCTTAGGTTAGTTAGGTAACATCTGATGACCTCAGATGTTAAGTCCCATAGTGGTTAGAGCCATTTGAACCATTTTTGTACAGTTGAGACTATCTTTTTTTTAATCAGTTGCACGGTGCATGCGTGTCTAAAGGAGCTTAGCAATCGTAAGTCAGAATAACACAGGCACTGCAATATCATATTTATCCGCCGACATCAGGCAAACGACTTTCAAAGAAATGTCTCACCTATACTGGAATACACATAATGGATGTAGGAGTACAGGTTGCAGAAGCATGTTTGACGTCATATGGAAGTTTGGGTCTGGCCGTGAGTCGTACAAATAGCCAAATAGTAAAATGGTGAAAAGAATGGTAAGATGACAGCTCGCGATAACGGGGAGAACCCGGGTTCGAGTCCCGCACCGGCACAAATTTTCACTGTCGTCATTCCATTCTACGGCTGATGGTTGTCCACATTCGCAATTGCGAATACATTTAATGTTATTCTCAAGAGTGTTCCTGGAAAAGAACGACGCCCTCCCTCCAATGATTTCCATTTGAGTTCCCGAACTATCTCTGTAATACTTGCGTGTTGTTCGAACCTACTGGTAACAAATCTAGCGCCAGCCTCTGAATTGCTTCAGTGACTTGCTTTAAACCAACCTGATGCTGATCCCAAACACTCGAACAGTACTCAACAATGGGTCGCATTAGTGTCCTATATGTGGTTTTCTTAACAGAAGAAACACAATTTCCTAAAATTTTCCAAATAAACCAAAGTCGACAATTCGCCTTCGCTTCTGTAGTCCTTACATACTCATTCCATTTCATATTGCTTTGCAACGTTACGTGAAGATATTTAATCGATGTGACTGCCTCAAGCAGCACACTACAAATATTGTGCTCGAACGTTACGGGCTTGTTTCTCCGGTTCATCTGCATTAACTGACATTTTTCTAAATTTTGAGCTAGCGCCCTTCATCACGGCAACTAGAAACTTTGTATCAGTCATGTTGTATCAGTCTGTGGTCACTCAACGACGACACGTTGCCACACACATCAACAAACAGCCGCGCACTACTGCTTACCCTGTCAGCCAGATAATGTATGTGCATAGAAAATAACGATGGTACTATCACACTTCCCTGGGACACTCCTCACGATACCCTTGTCTCTGGCGAACACTCGCCGCCGAGGACAACATACTGGGTTCTGTTACTTAAGAAATCTTCGAGTCACCTGAAAACCTGCAACATATGCTTGCATCTTCGTTAACAATCGCCAGTTTGGTACTGTGTCAAATGCGTTACGGAAATATAGGAATATGGAATCCGTTTGTTGTCCTTCGCGGGAAAGGGCACGAGCGATGCTTTCCAAACCGTGTTGATCAGTGGACAGAAACTTCTCCCTCTAAATGAAATTTAATGTATTCGAACTGAGAATATGTTCAAGGATTATGCAGGAACCTTCCTTGTTGGCATGGAGGATACAATTCTGTAAGAGGACACGTTATTATATTTGAGTTCAGAATATATTCCAGGATCCTACAATACATAGACCTCAATCACACTGGACGGAAAATTTGTGGGCCACTTTGCTCCTCATTTTTGTAGACACGTGAGATCTGTGCTTTCTCCCAATCGCTGCGTACAGTTCTCTTGTTCGAGAGATTTACAGTATATTATGATTAAAGTTGGAGCTAACTCAGGTGCAAATTCTATACAGATTCTGGCAGGGATCGCACCGCGTCATGGAACCTTGTTTAATTTCACATATCTTTGCTATTTCTCAGTGTCACTGCTCATAATATCTAGAACTAAACCCCGTCCGAACAGGCCCCAGTAGGCCCAACGTTTCCGACCGACCGCCGTGTCTTCCTGAGGCCAGAGGTGTCATCGGATGCGAATATGGAGGGATGTGGTGTCAGCACACAACTCTCCCGGCTGTTATCAGTTTTTGAGACCTAGAGCCACTGCTCCTCAGTAGAGTAGGACGTTAATGGACCTCATCAAGACTGAGAGTATCCTGTTTGTCAACAACGCGCGATAGACCTGGACGGTCACCCATCCGAGTGTTAGCCACATCCGACGGTGTTTAACGTCGGAGTTCTGAGGGTAACCAGTGTACTGACCGCAGCAAAGCAGTTGACTGATGTTAATATCTAGATCTGTCAGTTTCACAGTAGTGGGAAAAGTAAACTACGGCAATTCTCTTGGATGTCCCACCGTAACAGAACATTTAAAAACGGAGTCCAGCATTTCTGCTTTTAGGTAATGGAGAAAGAATAGCAATCGATAGTATTACAGTAGATCTAGATTTCAGCTATTACATCGTCATCTTCAGTGCTAAAAATCATAAAAGAGGAGACTCAGGGACAAATATAAGATAATTAACAACGAACCGTAAGTGCAGACATAAGCACCACACAGTTACATACCATATAACGACAGGTGACGTTTTTTTCAGGGTATCACGTAGTACACAATGGTTGATGTAGAATGTACAGGGATCTAACATTAACTGAAGCTGTTGCTTACGTGGTTGAACAAGAAGAAAATGTGAAGTCAGAGATGTGTGGTGTCCTCTGTTGAGACACGGGTGAATAATTAAACAATATTGAAGTTATAAAATGTACTGAATAATGGAACCACGAGTAAGGTTAAATCATAGGAAACAAATCACATATGTGGAGCCATAAGTACAGCACGCTGAATTACAGTACGTGAAGTGTTTTTGGATTACAAACTAATGGAAGAAGATCCATTTACAATTCCATATAACGGCGAAAAGTACAATAAAATTTGGTGTGCCATCTCTGGGCATAATCTAAAACCATTCAAATCGTAAAAATACATTAGCGCCATCTCTGTGTTTTCAGTATAAACATGTGGAGTAAAACATCATAACAATATCGAAAGGCTTGAAGTCAGCCATTGCGCATACAAAAATGAACAAATAAGTAAGTATGGAAATGTTCTACATCAACCAATATTGTTTATTACATGACACTTTGGACTAATGTCACCAGATGTTATATACCAAGTAACGGCGAGAAGTACAATAAAATATGGTGTGCCCGTAAAAGTACATCAGTGCCATCTCTGTGCTTAGTACAAACCATTCAAATAAAGCAACATAATAGTGTCGAAAGGTACAAAGCTAGACAGTGACGCATAAAAAATGAACAAACGAGTAAAATAAAGGAAGGATAGTAGTACAACAAAACATGGTGTACCATCTCTGGGCATAAACTGAAATCATACAGATCGTAAAAATACGTTAGCGCCATCTCTGGATTTACAGTATAAACATATGGTGTAAAACACCGTTACAATGTCAAAAGGCTTGAAACTAGCCATTGGCGCATAAAAAAATGAACAAATACAATGTATGAGAGTTACGAGAAATAATGTTCTACGTCACCCAATATTCTACACTATGTGCCACTTTGAACTTATGTCACCTGATGTTATACTGTATGTAGCTGTGTGATGCTTACATTTGAACTTCCGATTCGTTATTAACTATCGTATATTTGTTCCTAATTCTCCTGTTTTGTAATTTTTAGTACTGAAGATGACTATGTAATAGTTGAAATCTAGATCTGCTGTAATAAAACGACGGATTGCTATTCTTTTCTCCACTGCCTATATTCAACGATCGCTGCTCACACCGAGATCATATGGATTCTGTGTTTTTTGCTTTTGTTTTGGTATCCTCAGTTTCACTTTCAGTCTCGTCCAAGAGTGCCAGAGCAACAACATACATGCCAATAACAGTCTTTACGTATTAGGCTTACTGTATTTTTTTGCGTTTTATGAAAGACTTTCTATAATATTCTGCTGCGGAAGTCGTTGCCCTCTCGGTAGCCGACTGCGTTTCGTTCGCCATTTCTGTCTTAGAGCCCTACGTTTTATTTTGCACCTAAGATGCAGTACTATCCGTATCTAGTGCGGTAACAGGACATTGCTGCTTTCTTTAAGCAAAATATCGCCAGATTAATAAAGCGAAAAACGATTTTGTCACAATTGTATCATTACTGACGAGCTCATCCTCTAATTTTAAGACATTTCGCTATAACTGTACTCAGCCTAGTATATCTCGGACAAACACTAACGAATCTCTTACTTCATAAAGGCCACTTTCATAAAATTCTCTGAGCTATCTTAGTAAATTCTGAAGTTCATTTAGTTCATCTACTTCAGTAATTTCAAGTAATTTACTACAACGGCGCATATCGTCTTGCTTTACCCCAATCTTAAACAGGGCTACTCTTGAATGCCCAGTCTTTGACACCAGTCCACTAATTTATCACATACGTTAGCTAACGACTTTATATCACTGTCCACAGTCAGAATAGGTCTTAGACAACAACTATCTCCAACACTTTTTAATTTAATTTTAGAAAAGATAGAGAACACTGAAACTTAACTGGAACAAGACTGGGTAATAAAAGAATAAATCGACTTGCATACGCGGACGATGTTGTTCTAATAAGTGGTAGCAAAAAAGACTTGCACCTCATGACAAGTTCTTACTGAAAAATTATAAGGCAAGCAGGATTACAAATTAATGAGAGAAAACTCAATACGAAGTCGTGAGTAAGGCACCCAAAGATGGTAACCGCCTGGACGAAAGACAAAAGACTATAGTTAGTAGCAGCCCCAGAATCCGTGGAAGGCAGAAGCGGACGAGGAAGGCCACAGACAAGATGGAAGGTATTAACAGCCACACGCAGGCGGTGGGCCGGAGGGGAATGGGAATAGAAATGACTGGTGGAGGAGTGCAGAGAACGCATATGGTCTGCGAGACGAAAGAGACAATTAAGAGGAAAGAGGAAGAAGAGTCCATAGGATGCAGTTTTTAGATAATACATATTTATTTCAGAAATTAAATTATCTTACCAAAATTTCTTTGCCTAAGAAACACTTGAAATATTTGCTTTCGTTTCGAGAAAAATATTTCTTCTTTTTTTAGTGTCTCTTGACGAGCAGTAATGGTTTAAGAATCGCATCGTCCACTAGTACTACGCTACTATCACTCGAGACTACGGCGCTTTAAGTTGACTACAAACATTCTTATCTCGCAAAGCCTAATGAACGAGCTGAAGGACACACAGTCTGAGAGTGATAATGCACAACCCACAGCCCGTTAAAACCAGTGCCTTCACGACAGCACACACAAGAAACGTATTACTTCCTGCTATATAAATAACGGCGACGCTAAAAATATAACTGATAGTAAAAACGCCAGTGCTGTTCTGAGGTAGGCACTTCGGTATTTGTCAGGTACTGAGGTGTTTCCGAAAGCCAGGACCATTATGTTCCCCCACACAGTGTCTCAAGAACGCTGCAGGCCGTTAAAATTGCAACACCAGAAACGATAACATATAAATAAAATTTGCTAACTTTGCTCGTATAATACAGTAGGAACGCTATATGACCATATTTTTAGGTGATCTGCGGCGATACAGGAAAAGTTCGAACATGTCATTAGTATTGCAGTTGTCCCCCACCCAGTTCTGCAGTTCAGCAAAAGTCAACATTTACGCACTGATGCCGTCCTCAAGACTTGGTTGAGTTGTACACTACAGTGCTTTACCAATAAAGGACCTACTGAAAGTGGTACACCCTTACCTTCTACATCTACATCTACATGCATACTACGGAATCCATCATATGGTGCGTGGTGGAGGCTACCCTGTACCACTATTAGACATTTTCTTTCTTGCTCCATTCGCAAATAGAGCGACGGAAGACTGTCTCTGAATGGGCCCTAATTTCTCGTCTTACCTTCATGGTCGTTACACAAAATGTAGGTTGTCGGTAGTACAATCGTTCTGCAGTCAGCTCCAGATGCCGGTTCCCTATATTTCCTCAATAGTGTGCCTCGAAAAGAACGTCGCCTTCCATCCAGGGATTTTTATTTGAGTTCCAGCAGCGTCTCCGTAATACCTGAGTGTTGTTCGAACCTAACGGTAGCAAATCTAGCAGCCCGCTTCCGAATCACTTCGATGTCTTCCTTTAATCCGACATAGTGCGGATCCAAAACACTCGAGCAGTAGTCGAGAATAGATCGCACTAGCATCCTATATGTTGTCTCCTTTACACACGTACTACATTTTCTCCCAGTAAACCGAAGTCGATCTATGGCCTTCCTTACTACAATCCCACAAATCCTGTATTCCAACGTCACGGTTTTGTTTTTCCTACTCATCCGCATTAGCTTACTTTTTTCTACGTCTAGAGCTACCTGCCACTCATCGAACCAACTAGATATTTTTTCTAAGTCATTTTGTATTCTCCTATAGTCACTGAACTTCGACGCCTTCCCATTCACCACAGCATCGTTAGCAAACAACCGGAAATTGCTGCCCAATTTGTCCGTCAGATCGTTTATGTATATGGAAAATAATGGCGGTCATATGACACTTCCTTGGGACACTCCTGACGATACCATTGTCTCCAACACTCGCCGTCGAGGACAACGTACTGGGTTCTATTGCTTAAGAAGTCTTCGAGCCACTTACATACACTATGTGATCAAAACTATCCGGACACCTGCTGAAAATGACTTACAAGTTCGTGGCGCTCTCCATCGGTAATTCTGGAATTCAGTATGGTGTTCCCCGCCCTTAGCCTTGATGACAGCTTCCACTCTCGCAGGCATACGTTCAATCAGTTGCTGGAAGGTTTCTTGGGGAATGGCAGCCCATTCTTCACGGACTGCTCCCCTGAGGAGAGGTATCTATGTCGGTCGATGAGGCCTGGCACGAAGTCTGTGTTCCAAAACATCTGAAAGACATTCTATAGGATTCAGGTAAGGACTATGTACAGGCCAGTCCATTACAGCGATGTTATTGTCGTTAACCACTCCGCCACAGGCCGTACATTATGAACAGGTGCTCGATCGTGTTGAAAGGTGCAATCACCATCCCCGAATTGCTCTTCAACAGTGGGAAGCAAGAAGGTGATTGAAACATCGATGTAGGCCTGTGCTGTGATAGTGTCACGCAAAACAACAAGTGATGTAAGGCTCCTTCATGAAAATCACGACCACACCATAACACCACCACCTCCGAATTTTACTGTTGTCACTACACACGCTGGCAGATGACGTTCACCGGGCATTCGCTATACCCACACCCTGCCATCGGATCGCCACATTATGTAACGTGATTCGTCACTCCACATAACGTTTTTCCACTGTTCAATCGTCCAATGTTTTCGCTCCTTACACCAAGCGAGGCGTCGTTTGGCATTTATCGGCGTGATGTGTGGCTTATGAGCAGCCACTCGACCATGAAATCCAAGTTTTCTCACCTCCTGCCTCACTGTTACAGTACTTGCAGTGGATCCTGATGCAGTTTGGAATTCCTGTGTGTTGGGCTGGAAAGAGGTCTGCCTATTACACATTACGGCCCTCTTCCACTGTAGGCGGTCTCTGTCAGTCAACAGACGAGGTCGGTCTGTACGCTTTTGTGCTGTGCGTGTTCCTTCACGTGTCCACTTCACTATCAGTTGATTCAAATGGTTCAAATGGCTCAAAGCACTATGGGACTTAACATCTGAGGTCATCAGTTCCCTACACTTAGAACTACTTAAACATAACTAACCTAAGGGCATAAGACACATCGAGGCAGGATTCGAACCTGGACTGCAGCAGCAGCGCGGTTCCGGACTGAAGCGCCTAGAACCGCTCAGCCACAGCGGCCGGCCCTATCATTGGACCTAGGGATGTTTAACAGTGTGTAAATCTCGCTTACAGATTCATGACACAAATGACACCTAATCACCTGACCACGTTCGAAGCCCGTGAGTTCCGCGGAGCGCCCCATTCTACTCTCTCATGATGTCTAATGACTACTGAGGTCGCTGATACGGAGCACCTGGCAGTAGGTGAAAGCACAATGCACCTAATATGAAATACGTGTGTTTTTGAGGCTGCACGGATACTTTTGATCACATAGTGTATTTGGGAAGCTGTTCCATATACTAGTACCTACTTTAACAGTCTGCAGTGGGGCACCATGCCAAATGGAAAAAGTGGAAATCTGTGGTTTGATCTTATGGTACCAAACTGCTGAGGTCATCGGTCCCTAAGCTTACACACTACTTAATCTGACTTAAACTACCTTACGCTAAGGACGACCCACACACCCATGCCCGAAGGAGGATTCGAACCTCCGACGGGGGGAGCCGTGAGGACCGTGACAAGACGGCCTTAGACCGCGCGGCATGCATTTCGGAAATCTAGAAATATGGAATCTGCCTGTTGTCATCCTCCATAGAGCTGAACTTCGTGCGAGCGATACTTCCTAAAACCACGCTAATTCATGGACATAAACTTTTCGCTCTCAGGGAAATTTGTTATATCTGAACTGGGAATATGTTCAAGAATTCTGCAGCAAAACGATATTATGGATATTGGTCTCTAGTTTTTTGGGTGCGTTCTTTTACCCTTCTTATGCCTGCTATTTTTTCAGACACTTGGAATTTTGCACTGGGCGGGAGAGTCCCGATAAATGCAAACTAGGTAAGGCGCCAAAGCTGGGATTCCAACCGGACCTGACTACTTAATTGTTCACCTTTCTTTTGAAGCAGGCAAACCTCACAAGTAAATGCTATTTTTAATATGTAGATTGACAGCTGGCTCCTAAGCAAACTGTATTCCTCTTGCTCTTCTTCTTCTTCTTCTTCTTCTTCTTCGTCTTCTCCTTCTTCTTCTTTTTCTTGTTCTGTCACACTCTAGGGTTTGCCCAGTCTGTTCCAGCTCTATCTGCACCTTCAGTCTTTTTCCTGGTCTTCCAATACATCTTTTACCTTGTGGGATATATTGCCAAAAACGTAGAAGTAATCTTGACTCCTGCGTTTGCAACAGTGGTCTATCCATTTTTTCTTATTTTTATCAATTTTTTGTTTATATCAAATATTTTCAATTCCTTCCTAATATCTATATTTCTTTTTTTATAATCTAACTCTTTAAATTTCCAGAAAGCTTTTGACACATTTCCTCACAAGCGACTTCTAATTAAAGTGCGTGCTTACAGAATATCTTCTCAGTTGTGTGACTGGATTCGTGATTTCCTGTCAGAAAGGTCACTGTACGTAGTAACTGATAGAAATAGTACCTGCCATTTCCCACCTAAGTGTTACAGTCCCTCTGCTATTCTTGATCCACATAAACGATTTCAGAGACTATCTGAACAGTCCACTTAAATTGTTTGCAGATTATGCTGTCATTTACCACCTAGTAAACACATAAAGTGATCAAAACCAATTTTGAAATGATTTTGACAAGATATCCGTACGGTGTGAAAAGTTGCAACTGATTTAAAATAATGAAATGTGTGAAGTTATCCACATGAACATTATATAGAATCCGTTAAATTTCGGTGACACGAAGGATCACACAAATCTAAAGGCTTACAATTAAACTAAATACTTAGGGACTATGAATAACTTAAAGTGGAAGAATCGCATAGATAGTGTTTTGGGGGAGCACACGAAAAGAATGCGATTTATTGGCAGAACACTTAGAAAATGCAACAGGGCCACTAAAGAGGTTGTTTACACTACGCATGTCCGCCTTTTTCTGTAGTATTTCTGTGCAGTATAGGATCCGCATCAGTTAGGACTGATGGAGAACATCGAAAAACTCCGAAGACGGGCAGCTTGTTTTGTATTGTCATTAAATATGTGAGAGAGTGCCACGGAATCATAGGCGAATTGGGGTGGTAATCACTAAAACAAAGGCGTTTTTCGCTGTGACGCGATCTTCTCAAGAAATTTCGATCACTAATTTTCTCCTCAGAGTGTGAGAAAATTTTGTTGGGATAGAGAGAAATGATCAACACAATAAAATAACACATATCAGAGCGCGCACGAAAAAAATTAAGTGATAGTTTTTACCGCACGCTGATCGAAAATAGAATGGTAGAGAAATAGCTTGAAGATGGGTTGATGAAAGCTCCACCAGGCACTTAATTGTGAAATTCTTCCAATCCAATACTTAATTGTGAATTACAGAGTAATCGTGTAGATGTAGATGTACGTCCTTGTGCTATATTCCTGAGAAATTTCGTTCCATTGGTCTGTAACCTAATCTTATGTTCTTTTGATTACCCAAGATTTACTCCCATACTGCAAAGTTTATAAAGACGTAACTTTATAAAATTTGAGATAAATTTTTGCTCTTACCTTATTCTGGAGAGATCTTCTCAAGGTACCTTTTAAATAACTGAACTTCTCAATTTTGTATGTTTTGTTCTAGGTCACCTCTGTATCTTAGCATGGTCCCTCAATATTTAAATCTATCCACTTGTTCTCTGATCTTGTTTTCTATTACTATTTTTGGCCTTACTGGGTATTTCCCATAAGAAGCCATGGCTTTGTATTGATAGTCTCATGTTACATATCTGACATATTTTGATATTTTGTGCAGTCTATCTTCACTGTTTGAAATGAAAGTTTGCGTAATTCTGTAGTTTGATTTTTCACTGCCTTACAATTTCGTCAGTTCATACATTAAAGAGCAATGACGAACTTTGTCGAACCCTAAGGTAATATTCTATTCTGTTCTTTTCTCACTATCTCCAATCATTTTGATTCTTATATTATTATACATCTTCTGAGTTACCTGTATAAGATTCATCGGTATGCCTTGTCTTCTTCAAATCTCCCAAATGATTGTATGTATGTTTCATCGAACGTCTTCATAAAGTCTATGAAAATCAAATGTGTTTCTTTGTCATATTCATCGTGCTTCTCTATAATTCATTGTGGTATAGATATATTTTCTGCACAACTTCTTCCTATTGCGAATCCATTTTATTCCTCTGGTAAGCTGTACTCCATTATGGGCATCAGTCTTTCACTTATCATTCTAGCGTATACTGTATCTTACAAACTGAGTTGAGTGACATCACTATAGATCCCCAGACTCTGATTTCACAACATTTTTGCTAAAGCTAGAGGAGGTTCTTGGTTCACTTTATAGGAAATACAAAAAGTTAGTTATATGTGGTGACTTCAATATTAATTGTATAAGTGATTGTGCAAGGAAGAGGATGCTGGTAGACCTCTTTAATTCATATAATCTTATGCAAACCGTATTCTTTCCAACGAGAGTGCAAGCGAACAGCAGAACAACCATAGACAACATTTTTGTTCATTCCTCATTACTAGAAGGGCATTCTGTTAGCAAAATGGTGAATGGCCTTTCAGTCATCAGCTGTTTAGGAAAGCTGATCCAGTTGCTGTAGAGACCTTTGTAAACCTTATCAAGGAACAAGAGTGGCAAGATGTTTATAGCGCTGATACAGTAGACGATAAATATAATGCTTTTCTCAAGACTTTTCTCGTGCTCTTTGAAAGTTGCTTTCCGTTAGACTGTTCAAAACGGGGTACTGGCACAAACAGGCAGCCAGGGTGGCTGACCTGAGGGATAGGAATATCTTGTAGAACAAAGTGGCAATTATATCAAAACGTTAGAAACAGTCAAAATCTAAATGCAGCAGCCCATTACAAACAGTATTGTAAGGTGCTTAAAAATGTTATTAGGAAGGTAAAAAGTATGTAGTATGCAGATAGAATAGCTAAGTCTCAGGTTAAAATTAAAACCATATGATCAGTCGTAAAGGAAGTGGCTGGTCTGCAGAGACAGGTTGAGGATATAGAATCAGTGCGTAGTGGGAATGCCCGTGTTACTGATAAGTCGCATATATGTACAGTATTTAATAATCACTTTCTGAATATAGCAGGTGAACTAAATAGAAACCTAGTCCCAACAGGGAATTATAAAGCGCTCTTAGAAAAAAGTGTTCCGAGACTGTTACCTGAAATGCTCCTCCATGATACTGACAAGAGGGAGATTGAGTTAATAATTAAATCACTAAAGACCAAGAACTTTACCTGAAATGCTCCTCCATCATACTGACAAGAGGGAGATTGAGTTAATAATTACATCACTAAAGACCAAGAACTCTCATGGATATGACGGGGTATCTAGCAGAATACTGAAGTATTGTTCTATGTATGTTAACCCAGTACTTAGCCATATCTGTAACTTTTTCCTTTAGGAGTGGTCGGTTTCCTGACCGATTAAAGTACTCGGTAGTGAAGCCACTTTATAAAAAGGGAGACAGGGATAATGTTGACAATTATAGACCTATTTCTATGCCATCGGTGTTTGCTAAAGTTATCGAGAAGGTTGTATATACAAGGTTACTGGAGCATTTACATTCACATAATTTGCTGTCAAATGTTCAGTTTGGTTTTAGAAATGGTTTAACAACTGAAAATGCTATATTCTCTTTTCTCTGTGAGGTTTTGGACGGATTAAATAAAAGGTTGCGAACGCTAGGTGTTTTCTTTGATTTAACGAAGGCTTTTGACCTTGTTGACCACAAAATATTACTGCAGAAGTTGGACCATTATGGAGTAAGGGGAGTAGCTTACAATTGGTTCGCCTCTTACTTTAAGAACAGAAAGCAGAAGGTAATTCTCCGCAATATTGAGAGTGGTAGTGATGTTCAGTCCCAATGGGGCACTGATAAGTGAGGCGTTCCCCAAGGGTCGGTGTTGGGGCCACTGCTGTTTCTTATTTATATAAATGATATGCCTTCAAAAATATTTCTGTTTGCTGATGACACCAGCTTGATAGTGAAGGATTTTGTGTGTAATATTGAAACAGTATCAAATAACGTAGTTCATGAAATTAGTTCGTGGCTTGTGGAAAATAATTTGACGCTAAATCACAATAAGACTCAGTTTTTACAGTTTATAACTCACAATTCAACAAGAACCGATATTTTGATGAGACAGAATGGGCATATTATAAGCGAGACGGAACAGTTCAAGTTCCTAGGCGTTCGGATAGATAGTAAGCTGTTGTGGAAAGCCCATGTTCAGGATCTTGTTCAGAAACTAAATGCTGCTTTATTTATCATTAGAACAGTATCTGAAATAAGTGACACTTCAACACGAAAAGTAGTCCACTTTGCATATTTTCATACGCTTATGTCGTACGGTATAATTTTTTGGGGTAATTATTCTGATTCAAAAAGGATATTTTTGGCTCAAAAACGGGCTGTTCGAGCTATATGTGGTGTAAATTCGAGAACCTCTTGTCGACCCCTATTCAATAGTCTGGGAATTCTGACATTGCCCTTACAGTATATATTTTCTTTA
The DNA here is from genome assembly GCF_021461385.2 of Schistocerca piceifrons. NCBI lineage: Eukaryota > Metazoa > Arthropoda > Insecta > Orthoptera > Acrididae > Schistocerca > Schistocerca piceifrons. The sequence continues at coordinate 1,154,863,423 of NC_060138.1, read as the reverse complement.
ATGTCGTTTGTTGTTAGCAATATTAGCCTATTCCCAAGAGTTAGCAGCTTTCACTCAGTTAATACTAGGCAGAAATCCAATCTGCATGTGGAATGCACTTCCTTGACTCTTGTGCAGAAAGGAGTGCAGTATTCTGCTGCATCCATTTTCAATAAGCTACCACAAGAACTCAAAAATCTTAGCAGTGGCCCAAACTCTTTTAAGTCTAAACTAAAGAGTTTCCTCATGGCTCACTCCTTCTATTCTGTCGAGGAGCTCCTGGAAGAGCTAAAAAATTAAGCAAATTTCAGTGTTACATTGTTGATTTTCTTTATTTAAATTTACGACTTGTCACCTGAATATGTTTTTTTATATTTCATTTTATCTGTTTCCAATATCGTGTTATAATTTCATGTATTGACTCGTTCCATGACCATGGAGACTTCTTCTTAATTTGGTCCCACGGAACAATAAATAAAAAATAAAAATAAAAAACCATATAATTTTTGGGAATTCATCTGTCACGCTCCTCGAATATTGGTTTTATGAGCGATACTTCCCATTCTTTTGGTATTTCCTTTCTTATCCAGCAAAGATTAGGAAATCTACGTAACCTTGTTTTAATCGTACTGCAGAGTATTCTATCACATCGCTAAACAAATAAATATCGTAAAGTAAAAAATGAAAAGCAAATATTGAGTCTTCTTTTGACTTACTAGTGAAAAGTGACAGCTGCGGACGCGACGAACGAAACAGAATTATGTCTAAACATCTCATAACCTCGCGAAACATCTCTCGTATTTGTACCCTGATGTCAAGAATGTCTCTGGTAGTGGCATCCAAAGAACGTAGTTAATTTGTACTCACAAATCTCGATTTCATTAAATTTCAGTTATTAGTTTTCCGCATGTCATTTGTGACTTAAAATTTCTGCTAGTACGCTGATGGTGTACAACAGTGCACACATCTTACATATCAACATCAAAACCCTTAACAGTAATGTACTGAAGATGAGGCGTTATTAATCAAAAACAGTTAATACCCACTGAGAACCTTTGAAATGTCCTCATATACTGACAGCATTTGCATCAACAGTACACAGGCTATGGAACCGTTTAGATTAGGACACCCTCGAAGAGGAATACTAAACGGCAGCAGATACCCACATGCGGAAAGAAGTACGCTTCTTATAGCACCAAACACAATCAATAGTGTACTCCGATCAATGATTCTCAATATTTTATTTCAAAATAACCTTGAATGCTACACAAACAGTGGTCTAGTTGCGCACTGTTAGATGTGTATCACATATTTTTGAAAAATGTCGACGTATCTAGGTAGCAGTTTATCTCATTCATTTGAGACGTTCTTAATTACGAACTTCTTCTGTGACGTCACTCGTGGTAAAAGTTTGTCTTTCAGCCCACTGTTAGCGCAGCGAGTTAAAACAAATTCAAATAGCTCGTTTAACGACTTCTCCGACTTCCCGCATCCCTTGATGCTTTCTCCAAACAGAATCCTTAAAAACACTGGACCACGACTCCTAAAAGCACCCTTACGACTTCATCTGTCAACGAGTAAGAGCATTAAGAGTGTCCTTGTACTCAGAAAATAAAAAGGCAAATTTTACGAGTGACTGGAAAGCGAGCGCCCAAATTTTACTTGCTTCTAAAAATTCTGTATGGTCTCTCTCTCTCTCTCTCTCTCTCTCTCTCTCTCTCTCTCTCTCTCCCGTATGAAAAATTTAATACATTTCATATCCAAACGATACTTTATACCTCCTTAGACAGATTCGCATGTAAACAAATTTTATCACCGATAGTATCCTATTGCCATTAATGTAAGTCTCAACCGAATACGAGCGATACATTTAATTTTGAAGGAAACAAAGAGTAAACAGTGGAGAAAAATTTGTCACTTGACCCATTTACAAAAACTGATCGCAATATCGTCACTCTTAATCACATTTTTGTATATTATAATGTAGATAAATCAACAGAAATTCCAGGCTTCTAATCACTGTCTTCACTGGTGTTGCTGTTAACTCCATCATCGCTATTTGTTTTATCATTGTCAGTATTTTGGTCACTCTCTTCCCAAAGAACTTTTCCTCGAGACCATCCTAGACATTGGACACACAGTACTTCTTGACTTCTTGTTCTGAAAATAGCAGATCTAGAGAACAAATTTCTGCGAGACTCTGGGTCAGAGATCGACAATACTGAGTACAGGAATCGGTGATGGTATTGTTGAAGTAACCAATCAGATGTTCGTCTGACGTAGATTTGCAGGATGTCCCGGTTTCCCGGGATAATCCCGGTTTCAGATTAATACTTTCGCCACAGCAGTTTGTCCCGGGTTTCAGAGAAATATTCTCGTACTATTTTTTTCTCCATATTCATGCATGGATCTGTACTTCAACTCCAGCTATTGAGCTAGATACCGTAAGTTTTCATAATCCCAGGTGACTGGGTCCCTTAAGGAGTATTATTGCGAGGTAAAGCTATTCACTTTTCATTTTTGTCCCTTCGTTCAGTTTAAACTTTACACCAACGTGGTTCTCTGTTTCTCTGTCTGAGTCGTATCGCTATGAACTTGTTATTAGTATGTGATTGTCTTAAGTGTACTCAAAATGCCGCACAGGCAGTTTTCATTCCAAGAAAAATATTTAGAAAAATGGTTCCTCATATAATGAGGTAGAAGGGACTGTGAAGTAGAAAGTGTAATTTGTGTTTGGGGAAGAGCAGATATTAAGGATCACTTAGCTAGAGTAAAGCATAAATCAACCGCGTACTCTGCAAGCACTGAAAAAATGGACACTTATTTTGTTTCTAATTCATTTAAATAGAGCAAATTAGTAACAGCAACGGAATTAGCAATGTGCTATCTTACCGTTACACATCATATGTCTTTTGTATTTCTAGGCTAAGCTCCGAACTTCTTAATGATTCCAAAGACGCAAATACTTTTAGGTTGGGCAGAACAAAATCAACGAATTCGTGAACCTAGTGTTTGAGCGCGACACTGTGAAACAAACGTGCAATGGTCTTTCAATGGTCTGTTATTTTGGCATAGCTACAGACGGTAGTTATCGGAAAGCCGGGAAATATTTCCAATAATTAATTCACTTTTTTAAGCTTAAGAGAACTATCCCGGTTTCTGCTTCCCAATTACATCCATTTTTAGCCAGTTTAAGAGAAATATCACGGTTTTTCAGACAGAGGTTGTGGCAACCCTTGTCTGACGTGATATGGAAGAAATGTTTACTGTATGGTCTGACGTGTGTCTGAAAGTCGCCACATCCGAATGGGAATGAAGAATCATAATTACAGAGGTATCTCTCCTCACGAACTCTTCTACAGTATAAAATTCTATCAACGTGTGCTTACGCGGTAACCACCGATTCGCAGTTTTAAGAGACAGTCAGAACAAGACCTAAAGACGTGTGCCTGTAACTGTAAATTTGGAGATGAGCCAAGAGAGAGGGTGAGTTAATTTTATTGCTTTGAATAGCCTATTGTTAATTTTATCTTCTCCTTACGGCCGCGACAGCGCTGATAAACGAGCCAGAATCGTATACTTTTTAACGAGTAAAACCTTATCGTCGCTTTCGCTTGGGTGTCGGCAGAACACTTTTGTATTTTCGCCTAATTTAAGGACGTCCAGTGTTCAGTTGTGACTGTGGTGGGATGGCTGGACTTCCATTCGTTAAGTTTTTCTATGTCTATCCTTTTGACTGGAGGTCTTGGGGATCACAGCCGTTCACTGTTGTAAGAAAATGAAACGCCTACAGCCATCCTTATAATCTTATTTACTGTGTAGCTACCAGTTTCCGCGCTACAATGCGCCATCTTCAGACCTGAGTTGATGCTGAAGGGTTATCACGATCCATATACAGGATGGTCCATTGATAGTGGCTGGGTCAAATATCTCACGAAATTAGCATCAAACGAAAAAATAAGAAGAACAAATCCGTTCGAGCGTGACGGGGGAAAACAGTTGGCGCTATGGATGGCCCACTAGATGGCGTGCCATAGGTCAAATTGATAGAAACTGCATTTTTTAAAATAGGTGCCGCCACTTTTATGACATATTCGTATAGTACGTAAATAGATATGAATGTCTGATTTGGAACGTTTGTTTCGCTTTGTGATGGATGGAGCTGTAATATTCCAACCATTTAGATGAACAGTTGGTAACAATGTGGTTTTTTTAGATTAAAGCACAAAAAGTAGTTACGTTTGGACTTAATTTCTGTTGTTCCAATACGATACATTAACTTTTCTGACTTTATTATAAATTATGGGAACGCATGCTGTTACTGCGTGAACAACCGTAATAACCTTATTAATGTAACAAATGCTCAGAATGATGTCCTTCAACTTCAAAGCATTTGGCAATACGCGTAACGAAATTCCTGTCATGAGCGACTAGATCGCCTTCAGTAATTGTCGCACATGCATTGACTGTGCGCTGACGCATGTTTTCAAGCGTTGTCGGTCGATCACGATAGCAAATATCTTTCAATTTTCCCCAAAGAAAGAAGTCCGGAGATGTAAGGTACGGTGAACGTGCAGGCCATGGTATGGTGTTTCTGCGACCAACCCACCTGCTATTAAATATTGTGTTTAATACCGCTTCAGTCAACTAGCAATAACATACAAAACTTGGGGTTTGAAGATTAATTACCAAGAAACAGAATACTTGACTAATGATTCATATGAGCTATACATTGAAGGATGAAAATTAAAAAGATAAACACTTTCTGTTATTTGGGATCCATTTTAGAAATCGAGGGAAAATCAGAGTCAGAAATCAATAAAAGAATTAGTAGCGGACGGAAGGTCATCGGGATGCGTAACTCATTCTTATGGAGCAGGAATGTAATGAGCAGATCTAAAAAATTAATATACAAATCCATATTAGAGAGTGTGGTTCTGTATGGAACGGAGACCTGGACAATTAACCTGAAGCACATTAAAAAATTACAAGCTCTAGAGATGGACTTCTGGAGAAGATCGGCAAGAATCTCCAGGAAAGAAAAGATAAGGAACATCGAAATAATAAGGAGAATGGAAATAAAAGAAAGAATATATGACGTAATGGATAGGAAGAAATTACAGTGGTACGGACATGTACGACGAATGGAGAAAGCCGGAATACCAAAATTGACACTGGAGTGGGAACCGGAGGGGAGAAGAAGATGAGGACGACCTATGACCACCTGGCCCCAAAATGTACAGCACACAATGAGGAGAATGGGCGCAGAGGAAGAGGACACACAAGATCGAAATACCTGGAGGAGTATTTTGAAAATATAGTTTAAGAACGTTTATTCTTTGTATTGTAATTTCTGAGTAAATTATTATGTTGGAGATAAGCCTCTGTAATGAGGAAAAGCTCAAATAATAAAAATAAATAATACCGCTTCAACTGCACGCGTGATATGTGCCGGACATCCATCATGTTGAAAGTACATCGCCATTCTGTCATGAATTGAAACATCTTGTAGTAGAATCAGTAAAACATTAATTAAGAAATCGGCATACATTGCACCATTTAGACTGCCATCGATAAAATAAGGGCCAATTAGATGTTCTCCCATAATTCTACAGCATACATTAACCCGCCAGAGTCGCTGACGCTCCACTTGTCGCAGCCATCGTGGATTTTCCGTTGCCCAATAGTGCATTTTATGCCGGTTTACGTTACCTCTGTTTGTGAATGACGCTTCGTCACTAAATAGAACTCTTGAAAATAACATGTTCTCGTCTCGTAATTTATTTTGTGCCCAGTGGCAAAAATTTACACGACTTTCAAAATCATCGTCATGCAATTCCTGGTGCACAGAAATATGGTAAGGGTGAACTGTATGATGATGTAGAATTCTCAAAACCGACGTTTCTGAAATTCCCCATTCCCGCTCAGCTTGTCAGCCACTGATGTGCGGATTAGCCTCAACTGCAGCTAAGACACTTATTTGGGCATCTTCATTTGTTGCAGTTCTTGGTTGTGTCTTCTTCTTTGGCTGAACACTTACGGTTCTTTAAATACATTAACTATCCGACGAAAGATCCGGACACTTGGATGCTGCCTGTCAGGATAGCGATCAACATACATAGCACAAGCTTGTTGGACGCTTTGATCACAAAAGCCATAAATAAATACCGTATCTACCTTTTCGGCGACTGTTAAACGTTCCATTTTAACAAGATTATGTCTTCCACCTAATCATTATGACTAGACAAGCGTTTTGTTTTTCTTTATTGAATTTATATTCCCCCCCCCCCCCAGAGGGGAGCAGGCTGGCAGCACCTTAACATGCCTCTCTGCAGCCTACAGAAGTTAAAAACATAATGAGGAGATAATAAAACAATAAAAACAGGTGATAAAACGGTGACTGGTTAAAACTGTGACATGTTGAAAAGTTGCGAAGTGAAATAAAAATAATAAAGGGTAGGTAATGCTGAATAAAATACATAGTAATCACACAGGCACGATAAAAAAACACGGCGACAGTCTGGTTTCTGTTCGCAAGAGTTAAAAAACACACCTAGCGACAATATGGTGTCTGTTCGCGACACCAAACACTCACTTAAAACTGCACCATAGAGGAGACACGACGGCAGATGGGAGGGGGAAAAAAGGGGGAGAGGAAAAGAAAAAAGGGGGAGCCGAAGGAAGGAGAGGACACAGAAAAAAAGGGAGACAAGGCGGCTGCGAGAAGGAGTGGAAGGCAGTGGATGGGAAAGGATTTGGGGGAGAGAAAGGACTCAAAGAGAGGATAGGTGAGGAAAAAGGAAACAGAATGGAAGGAGGGAGAGGGAGCCTAGGAAAAAGACAAAGGGAGGGAAGTGGGGATCAGAGTTGATAGGAGGGATAAATGGAGGGAGAGGGCATCATCTGGGAGGGGGATTTCCAGAAGCCACTTTGGGAAAGGAGATGAAGGGTGTAGAGGTTGAGGGCAGGGGGGGGGGGGGGGGCACAGTGGTGAAGGTGTGGCAGTGGGTGGGGGTTGGAGAGCGGAGGAGCAACCAGGAGATGGGGGAGGATCAAGTCGGCAGGAGGTGTAGAGGACTCGGTTATGTTTGAGGAAAAGGAGCAGATGGGGGAAAGGAGTCAGGTCATAGGGGATCCATGTGGGGGACGGGAGGCATATATGGAAGGCGAGGAAGAGTGCATGGTGCTCGAGGATCTGGAGGGACTTACAGATTTTGTTGGGGGGGGGGGGGGGGGATATCCTGGTAGGACTGGCTTAATAGAGGATCGAGATGGATTAAAGATTTGTAGGTGTGGAGGATGGTAGAGGGGTTCAACCGCCATGTCTGGCGAGAGAGGAGTTTAAGGAGGTGGAGGTGGTTGTGGCCTTTGGATTGGATAGAGTGGAGATGAGGGATCCAGGTGATGTGACAGTCAATAGTGAGTCCGAGGTAAGTGAGGGGTCAGTAGAGGCGGACAGGACGGGCGCAGATGGTAAGGGACAAGCGTATTATCATATATAATTTAAATAATGAATTGCACACAGTGCTATTGGGTGCGTTGTTACATTTGTGAAAATATTACAGCGCCATCTATCACAAAGCGAAACAAATGTTCCAAATCAAACATTCCTATTTATTTACATACTATACGTATATGTCATAAACGTGGCGGAACCTATTTTAAAAAATGCAGCATCTAGCAATTTGACGTATGGCAGCGCCATCTATAGCGCCATCTGTTTTCCCCTGTCACACTCGAACAGATTCGTTCTTCTTATTGCTCCGTTTAATGCTAATTTCGTGAGGTATTTGGCTCGGTCACTATCAATGGACCACCTTGTATACGCTGCATCAGTGGCCAACAGAAATGGTTTACGCAGAGTGTCTGTAACTGTGATGTCAGTACTGCAACCATCAACTGCAAACTGACTGGACAGAATTACCTGCCTCTTTTGGAAAACTTGAACACCTTGAGGACGTTCCTTTCGCCATGCAAAGTCTGATGTCTTTCCGGCATGAAGGGCCGAAGTGGCCGTGCGGTTCTAGGCGCTGCAGTCTGGAACCCCGAGACCGCTACGGTCGCAGGTTCGAAACCTGCCTCGGGCATAGATGTGTGTGATGTCCTTAGGTTAGTTAGGTTTAACTAGTTCTAAGTTCTGGGGGACTAATGACCTCAGAAGTTGAGTCCCATAGTGCTCAGAGCCATTTGAACCATTTGAACCGGCATGAAGGAGCTACTCCACATTTTACCAGACTTGTGAGGGAACACTTTTCCTTATTTATTCTAATCGCTGGATTGGTCGTGGTAGTACAGTTAACTGGCGACCACGATTCCTAAACGTTAAGCCATTAAATTTGTGTTTATGGGGTTGGATGAAGTTCAGAATCTTCAAATGTGTGTGAATTCCTAAGGGATGAAACTGCTGAGGTCATTGGTCCCTAGACTTACACACTACTTAAACTAAATTATGCCAAGAACAAGAGACACCCATGCCCGATGGAGGACTCGAACCTCCGGCGGAATGGATCGCGCAATCCGTGACATGGCGTCTCAAACCGCGCGGGCACTCTCGAATGAAGTCTGAGTTGCATAAAAGAAACGTGAAAACCGAGATGAACTGCACAGGCGCATCACGGACGCTGCTACACTCGTTAGGGAACGTCCAGAGGCACTCAGACAAGCAACACATATTCTTCCAAGAGTGCGCAAATGCACCGAATTTGACGGTGGGGTACTTAAACATTTCTTGTGAACTGTACAGCAGTTGTAGTGCGACGTGTTCGATAATGCTTAGAGCTGAATTTGTTAAAAGCACATATTTTTCAATTGATATTTCGTAAAATTATGTGGTACATATGTAAGCCTGACAATGTACTGAGTAATACATAAAATAAATAACAATTAACACTGAATGTGTCCTGTCCCGGTAACCATTTGGAACAGGTCATATGTCATGGGTTCTTGCTTCAAATGATCGTTCCTCTCACAACCCTGAAGTTTGACCATTTCACCTTGGACACCCTGTATACACTGAGATGACAAAAAGTCATGGGATGCCTCCTAATACAGCGTCGGACCTCCTTTCGCCTGCCGTGGTGCAGCAACTCGACGCGGCATGGACTCAACAAGTCGTTTGAAGTCCCCTGCAGAAATATGAGCTACGCTGCTTCTATAGCCGTTCATAACTACGAAAGTGTTGCCTTGCGGGATTTTGTGCATGAACTGAACTCTCGTTTATGTCCTATAAATTTTTTCATGGAACTCATGTCGGGCGATCTGGGTGGCCAAATAATCCGCTCCAATTGTCCCAAATACTCCTCAAACCAATGGCGAACAATTTTGGCCCGGTGGCATCGTGCGTTGCCATCCATAAAAATTCCATAGTTGTCTGGGAACATGAGGTTCATGAATGGCTGCAAATTGTCTCCAAGTAGCCGAACATCCAGAGTACCCAGTCCACACTATGTAAACACAGCCCACACGATTGTGGAGGCACCACTGTAACACTAAGATCGATTATAAATAATTTATGCTGTGTAATTTTATGTAAGTAACATTGAAATGTTTGGTATTTACTGATTAATGTCTTTGAATTAACAGAGGGAAGTGGAAGTTTATGATGGATATTTTAAGCCGCGCGGGATTAGCCGAGCAGTCTAAGGCGCTGCAGTCATGGACTGTGCGGCTGATCCCGGCGGAGGTTCGAATCCTCCCTTGGGCATGGGTGTGTGTGTTTGTCCTTAGGATAATTTAGGTAAAGTAGTGTGTAAGCTTAGGTACTGATGACCTTAGCTGCTAAGGCCCATAAGATTTCACACACATTTGAACTTTTTTTATATTTAAAAAAAAACTTAACACTGTGTTTAAATAATGAAACTTTTAAAAAATGCCTGTTTATAAAAGAGAAATTGTATCTATAAAACTGGTTCGTACATAGGGAAGTTGTATTATAAGGAAGGAAAAGGTGTAGGGAAACCCCTCCGCTACGGAAGGGACTTGGCGCATGGGAAAAGGTGGATTTGATGGTCAATCTGGGAGGCAAGAGAGAGAGAGCACATTACGCAGTCAAGTGGCCAGCAGTTGTACAGTCAACACCGCGGGTGCCAAGTGAGGCATTCAGAAACCGATTTATGGTGGAATGGCCTCGTATGTGGTTTCAACTGTAAAATGCTGCTCTCGCATTTTGGAATGGCTCTAAAATGATTAATACGTGGCCAAGAAGATCTGAATAGAGCATTAAACCGCCAGAGATGAGACCAGATAGCCGCCACGTGCTTGCCACTACTATTGCGCCACTGCTTCACCAACTTTGGAAATCAGATATGTATACCAGTATGAACCAGTACGCTTGTGTGTGAGTCTTTTTCAACAATAATTTCAATGTTAAAAATTCGTGTTTGAACTTTGAAACTGTCCTGTTCATGAAACCAAGCGGGGTTCTATTCTAAACGTGCTAAAGACCGAGTATCCTGTTTGTGGAGAACCAATAACTTGTTTCTATTTGAATGTTCCTACGTTTCAGTGTTAAAGCATATAAATGTTGTTACATAGTTAAATTACTCATTTCACAGGTAAAGAGAGAGGCACACAATTTGGAACTTACAGCAAAACTTTATTTTGGTTTGAATTGTTTCTACTTCGAATGTAACAAAGTTTTAGCGCTAAAGGGCATAAATGTTGTTAGTTAAAATCACTTGCTTCACAAGTAATGAAAGAGACAAACAATTTTGAACCTATTTGAAACTTAACTTCACCTGGAACTTATCTCTGAAGTTAATTAAGAATATTGTTATTGTAAATTGCTATAAAGCATTGAAAGATAAATAACCTCAAGTGGGGTTGGAAATCAGTATTAGTGTGATGCAAATTGTTTATGAAATGTGTGCATAGTTTGCTTATAAAGGAAGTGACTGTTTATGGGTCCCCACTTTAATCTTTTCTAGTATGAGAAAGTCAATCTAAATAGTAGTTTTGCTAATGAAATATGAAACATTTCCACAGTAGAGTGAATATAAAAAGTGTATGTACAGCGTCATTTAATTGCATTTGTGATGTTTGGGTGTTCATGCTCAAGTTTGGTCTTGTGATGCCTTTGATAACATTTGGTACTGAATCGGTTAATGGTTGAGATGATAATTATTAATAATAGATGTATAGGGCCATTTATCTTTCTGTGATTGCCAATTAGGCGAATGATAACTACTGCTATCTACTGTTCAGTTTTTCTGGTAGTTGTGTGTGTTCACTGCACTTTACAAAGAAAGAAGTAACGAAAGTTTCCTTTCGTAAAATTATAGTTAAATTCTTTGAACTTAATATTGGTTCAAATGGCTCTGAGCACTATGGGACTCAACTGCTGAGGTCATAAGTCTACTAGAACTTAGAACTACTTACACCTAACTAACCTAAGGACAACACACGCATCCATGCCCAAGGCAGGATTCGAACCTGCGACCGTAGCGGTCGCGCGGTTCCAGACTGTAGCGCCAGAACCGCTCGGCCACCAGCGGCCGGCGAACTTAATATTCCAAATTATTATGCCTAATTGGGCTGGCGACCGTATATTCTTTCTTTTAGGTGAATTTAATTACTTTCTTAACTTCCAAAATAAAGTCTTACAGTTTTTCTGCTAATTGCAATTTGTACAAAATGATAGTTCGATGCCCTCTGTCCACTAGGTCAACACGGTGAAACTATGTAAAATTCCTCCCAGAGGGTGCAGTGAAGTGTTATACTTAACACGGTGAAAACTTAGGTCCATAGTTTCGTGGGGGCTGCGCCACACTCGAACCCTACTATCAGCTCTTACCAAATGAAATCGGGACTCCTCTGCCCAGGCCTTAGCCGGCATGGTAGCTCAGCGTGTTCGGTCAGAGGGTTAGCAGCCCTTTGTAATAAAAAAAACTGAGTTAATCGATCAACAACGAACTTAAACGGATGTCTTACGACGTCCTCCCCGAGCATATTCAACGAACAAAAGCGAACAAAATGAGATTTAAAAAAAAAAAAAAGCCACGGTTTTCCATTCGTCTAGGGCGAGACCGATATGGTCACAAGCCCGGGAGAGACACTGCAGGCGATGTCGTGCTGTCTGCTGCCATAGCTCATTGACGCCAAATTTCGGCGCACTGTCCCCGTACGACCCAAATTGATTTCTGTGGTTATTTCACGCATTGTTGCTCGTCCGTTAGCAGTGACAGCTCTACACAAACGCCGCTGCTTTCGGTCTTATGTCAAAGCGGTAGGTGGGTCAAGACAAAATGTCCAGACACTCTGTGTCCAAAATGGTACTGAAACAGAGGATGACACACTAAAGGCCGAAATACTAAATGTCATTTTCCAAAGTTGTTTCACAGAGGAAGACTGCACTGTAGTTCCTTCTCTAGATTGTCGCACAGATGACAAAATGGTAGATATCGAAATAGACGACAGAGGGATAGAGAAACAATTAAAATCGCTCAAAAGAGGAAAGGCCTCTGGACCTGATGGGATACCAGTTCAATTTTACACAGAGTACGCGAAGGAACTTGCCCCCCTTGTTGCAGCGGTGTACCGTAGGTCTCTAGAAGAGCGTATCGTTCCAAAGGATTGGAAAAGGGCACAGGTCATCCCCGTTTTCAAGAAGGGACGTCGAGCAGATGTGCAGAACTATAGACCTATATCTCTAACGTCGATCAGTTGTAGAATTTTGGAACACGTATTGTGTTCGAGTATAATGACTTTTCTGGAGACAAGAAATCTACTCTGTAGGAATCAGCATGGGTTTCGAAAAAGACGGTCATGTGAAACCCAGATCGCGCTATTCGTCCACGAGACTCAGAGGGCCATAGACACGGGTTCACAGGTAGATGCCGTGTTTCTTGACTTCCGCAAGGCGTTTGATACAGTTCCCCACAGTCGTTTAATGAACAAAGCAAGAGCATATGGACTATCAGACCAATTGTGTGATTGGATTGAGGAGTTCCTAGATAACAGGACGCAGCATGTCATTCTCAATGGAGAGAGGTCTTCCGGAGTGAGAGTGATTTCGGGTGTGCCGCAGGGGAGTGTCATAAGACCGTTGCTATTCACAATATACATAAATGACCTTGTGGATGACATCGGAAGTTCACTGAGGCTTTTTGCGGATGATGCTGTGGTGTATCGAGAGGTTGTAACAATGGAAAATTGTACTGAAATGCAGGAGGATCTGCAACGAATTGACGCATGGTGCAGGGAATGGCAATTGAATCTCAATGTAGACAAGTGTAATGTGCTGCGAATACACAGAAAGGTAGATCCTTTATCATTTAGCTACAAAATAGCAGGTCAGCAACTGGAAGCAGTTAATACCATAAATTATCTGGGAGTACGCATTAGGAGTGATTTAAAATGGAATGATCATATAATGTCGATCGTCGGTAAAGCAGATGCCAGACTGAGATTCATTGGAAGAATCCTAAGGAAATGCAATCCGAAAACAAAGGATATAGGTTACAGTACGCTTGTTCGCCCACTGCTTGAATACTGCTCAGCAGTGTGGGATCCGTACCAGATAGGGTTGATAGAAGATATAGAGAAGATCCAACGGAGAGCAGCGCGCTTCGTTACAGGATCATTTAGCAATCGCGAAAGCGTTACGGAGATGATAGATAAACTCCAGTGGAAGACACTGCAGGAGAGACGCTCAGTAGCTAGGTACGGGCTTTTGTCAAAGTTTCGAGAACATACCTTCACCGAAGAGTCAAGCAGTATATTGCTCCCTCCTACGTATATCTCGCGAAGAGACCATGAGGATAAAATCAGAGAGATTAGAGCCCACACAGAGGCATACCGACAATCCTTCTTTCCACGAACAATACGAGACTGGAATAGAAGGGAGAACCGATAGAGGTACTCAAGGTACCCTCCGGCACACACCGCCAGGTGGCTTGCGGAGTATGGATGTAGATGTAGATGTAAGTGAAGGCCGTCGGCCACTGCGTTGTCAATAGGGAGAGGAACGCCTAAAATCTGGTATTCTCGCCACAACTCTGAACACTGGATCGCGAGGTACTGAATTCCCTAACCTCTTGCAAAATGGAATGTCTCATGCGTCTAGCTGCAACTACCATTCCAAGTTCAGAGTCTATTAATTCCCATCGTGTGGCCATAATGGCGTCGGAAAACTTTTCACATCAGAGAACTGTAAGGGGTTCATTAGGGGTTCATTACTATTCGCTAGCGCACTTGAGCAGATGTAAATTCGATGAATTGCTCACGCGCTGCCTGCGATATGGAATATCTGTGCTACAATAGAATCGCAGCTCAGAGCGGTGTTGCCAGTAAATCGAGTTAAATACCTTGCAGAGAGCAGTCGTGTTTTGTAGCTCGCACAGAGCACTTTAGTTATGGAGTTCGGACAGGGCTGTGCAGCGTTGACTTGTGTTGGGTCGGTCATGCAGAACGATGGCGGTGCGTGAGCTATGTGGTATAAGGTAAAAAAAATATTGTTCTTTGTTGCCGCGCGAATATGTTAATTGCCACAACTGATTTAACCACAACTGTAATGTTAAAGTCCCATGTAATTCCTTGCAGAAATGTTTCAATAATAACTTTTGTTCTGAAGAAAACTTTTGCCAGTCATTTATCTGAGTTTAAAGATTTTACGAATTTTTCCTGTGCATACTCATGTTGATTAAGCAAAAGAAAATCGGTTGTTTTCCTACAAATGAAAATCTAGTGGTCAGCACTGAGCTAGGCTGTGCCATAATTTTCTTATAGGAGCAGATATATAGATAGCGTTATCCGGCGACATCATTGTGAGGTAAGAATTTTTCAGTTTATTCAGGATGATTTCACAGGGCCATGACGCAGCGTTGCTGACGTCTTTAATAGAAGGTCACATTAAAACATGAAATTTTATTATTGGAAAGACATTTTCTATTGGGAACTCAAACGAGATTTTTCTGTTGGGGGGTTACACTAAATGTGAATATTACACTACTGGCCATTAAAATTGCTACACCAAGAAGAATGCGTGTGATAAACGGGTTTTCATTGGACAAACATATTATACTAGAACTGACATGTGATTACATTTTCACGCAGCTTGGGTGCCTAGATCCTGAAAAATCAGTACCCAGAACAACCACCTCTGGCCGTAATAACCGCCTTGATGCACCTGGGCATTGAGTCAAACAGAGCTCGGATGGCGTGTACAGGTGCAGCTACCCATGCAGCTTCAACACGATACCACAGTTCATCAACAGTAGTGACTGGCGTATTGTGACGAGCCAGTTGCTCGGCCACCGTTGACCAGACGTTTTCAATTGGTGAGAGATCTGGAGAATGTGCTGGTCAGGGCAGCAGTCGAACATTTTCTGTATCTAGAAAGCCCCGTACAGGACCTGCAACATGCGGTCGTGCATTATCCTGCTGAAATGTAGGGTTTCGCAGGGATCGAATGAAGGGTAGAGCCACGGGTCGTAACACATCTGAAATGTAACGTCCACTGTTCAAAGTGCAATCAATGCGAACAAGAGGTGACCGAGACGTGTAACCAATGGCACCCCATAACATCACGCTGGGTTATACGCCAGTATGGCGATGACGAATACACGCTTCCAATGTGATTTCACCGCGATGTCGCCAAACACGGATGCGACCATCATAATGCTGTAAACAGAACCTGGATTCATCCGAAAAAATGACGTTTTGCCATTCGTGCACCCAGGTTCGTCGTTGAGTACACCATCGCAGGCGCTCCTGTCCGTGATGCAGCGTCAAGGGTAACCGCAGCCGTGGTATCCGAGCGTATAGTCCATGCTGCTGCAAACGTCGTCGAACTGTTCGTGCAGATGGTTATTGCCTTGCAAACGTCCCCATCTGGTGACTCAGGGATCAAGACGTGGCTGCACGATCCGTTACAGCCATGCGGATAAGATGCCTGTCATCTCGACTGCTAGTAATACGAGGCCGTTGGGATCCAGCACGGCCTTCCGTATTACCCTACTGAAACCACCGATTGCATATTGTGCCAACAGTCATTGGATCTCGACCAACGTGAGCAGCAATGTCGCGATACGATAAACTGCAATCGCGATAGGCTACAATCCGACCTTTATCAAAGTCGGAAACGTGATGGTACGCATTTCTTCTCCTTACACGAGGCATCACAACAATGTTTCACCAGGAAACGCCGGTCAACTGCTGTTTGTGTATGAGAAATAGGTTGGAAACTTTCCTCATGTCAGCATGCTGTAGGTGTTGACACCGGCGCCAACCTTGTGTGAGTGCTCTGAAAAGCTAATCATTTGTATATCACAGCATGTTCTTTCTGTCGGTTAAATTTCGCGTCTGTAGCACGTCCTCTTCGTGGTGTAGCAATTTTAATGGCCAGAAGTGTATATTTATTTTTCTGTTGGGAGGTTACAGTACAAACGACAGCTCCGCGATACTACCACCATCTTTCTATATGCATATCGCTATCCCATGACTTTCTGTCACTTCGGTGTGGTATATACGTTGGGACATTAAATTCTCTATATTTTCCTGTTATCTCGTTTATGGAGAAAACACAATGCATACGTGATCTTCCCAGTATAAAACTCATTCGTTCTTCTATGGAAAAGAATACTGTCGACATTTACTAAACTGAACTACTCAAGCACGTGACGCGAAACTGAACGAAAAAAAAAAAAAAAAAAGATTTTGGTGGTTGTTGTGTCGTCGCTGATACCGTTAGGTCATTGCGTATAAACCGACGGCGAGTCGCCGCCAGCAGAGGATTCCGCACGTGCGGCAGGGAACGCTTTGTTTGCTCGGTGGCGGAGCGAAGCGACTTTTTTTCAGCGAAGGAAGAGAGAGGCGGCGCGGAGTAATCAATGGCCTGTGCACGCAGCGAGCGAGCCGCCCCAATCTGGGCGAGCAGTGGACCGGCCGTCCGCCCGAAGAGATATGCGTGCTTGGACGATTCCCAGCCGGCGGCGCTCCCCTCCGCGGGGGAAATACGCGGTCGGAAAGTTTGCGACGCCTACACGGGCCTGTACTACTGCCGCAGCAGGAAACATATCCGAATTGCTTATGGCTACGTTACATGTTATGAATTTCGCATTTATCTATTTCAGCGACAGACGCTGTAAGTAAGCAAGGTGGAATTGGGGAAACGAATATGAGATGTCTGTCTGTAACGTAGCAAATTATTACGAGTTATCATTCTACACTTGTCATCCTACACTGAAAGCGTAGCTTGCTGTGGAGCAGGGAGGAGAGCAGTTTTAGTTCTCACGCTGGCACAGCTGACACTAGCTGTAAGTAGGCTGTTTAGGTTTTTATGTTGGTAACTCCACGTAACGCTCTATATGAAAATCACTAACTGTGCTGCGTGAAGTCTGTGCCGGGTTTGCATTGTTGGAATATCTGCTATTGTAGTGTTGGGCAGTTGGATGTGAACAGCGCGTAGCGTTGCGCAGTTGGAGGTGAGCCGCCAGCAGTGGTAGATGCGGGGGAGTGAGATGGTGGAGTTTTGAGAGCGGATGATCTGGACGTGTGTCCATCAGAAAGAGTAAATTTGTAAGACTAGATGTCATGAACTGATATATATATTATGACTTTTGAACATTATTAAGGTAAATACATTGTTTGTTCTCTATCAAAGTCTTTCGTTTGCCAACTATGCCTATCAGTAGTTAGTGCCTTCAGTAGCTTGAATCTTTTATTTAGCTGACAGTAGTAGCGCTCGCTGTATTGCAGTAGTTCGAGGAACGAAGATTTTTGTGAGGTAAGTGATTCGTGAAAGGTATAGGTTATTGTTAGTCAGGGCCATTCTTTTGTAGGGATTATTGAAAGTCAGACTGCGTTGCGCTAAAAATATTGTGTGTCAGTTTAGTGTTGATCAGAATAAGTAAAGGGGGAAATGTCTGAGTACTTTCAGTTGTGGTCAGCTGTTTGGAAAACGAATAACGCAAGAGGTTTATCAGCACAGTCATTCATTAATTTTTCTAAGGGGACGTTTTCATAGCTACTGGGTGGAGCAAGCTGTGAATTTGGCTAACGCTGCATGCAACACATTACACGTACTCTCTATGAATCTGAAGAAGTACTATTAAATATTAATCGATCTTTGTCATACTTATGACTAACTGCACCAACGCTGATTAAAAAGCAAATAACTGAGGGTCCCGTGATCATAGTTAAAACTTAATCGCGACTAAGTTGTCTTTGTGCTGCACCGATTACCAAAACGCGGTTAGCTAATCGGGAGTTTCAATGCGGTTAGATCAGCGTGTTACAAAGGAAAGCGCCCATATACATGCAAAGATAATATTCGCTATCTGCCTGTGGCAAGGGTGATGTAACCGCCTTGATCTGTGGTACCGCTCACTTTTCATATTGCTAGCGTAACGCGAGCGTTGTTACTGCACTATGGAGAACAAGAAAAGGACGCCGAATTTTTCCAAATTCGAAGTAGACGTACTTTTGGAGTTGGTTGCCTCCAATTCAGGTATATTAGAGAGTAAAAAAACGAATGGTTGTACAATTAGGGAATAACTGAATAACTGGATGGATGGGAAAATATAGCAACACAAATTAATTCAACTCCAGGTAAGATTAAATTTTATTTGAATCATAAATCAATAAATATCTATTACTAATGTAGATTAAAACTCTATTTTTCATCGTGCTTAGATTAAGATTGAAAAACAATTCAAGATACACACAACAAAAATGATATCAGCTACTACAAAATATATCCATTTCAGGTGTAACAAAAAGACGGCCTGAAAGGCTTAAAACATGTTACGAGAATTTGAAGAGGACGTTGCGGAAGGATTTTGGCTGAAGAGAAGGTTGAAGTCTATAAAACAGGAGGAGGGAAGGCAGTACCAGTACCTAAAAAGAAACCACACGAGGCAAAATTACTGGAAATAGTTGGCTCGTCATTGACGCCAGTGGAAAATACCTTTGATTGGGACGCACAGTACAGTGTAATAATGGATCTCAATGTAGATGTAGTTGATGATGCAGCAGTTGGCAATGCCAGCAGTACCACAAACAGTAGTGGAACTGTAATTCCTGCTGAAGCTGGCGAAAGCCTGATCCCAGCACAGGTTGTTATGGAGAATGTTCATAGCCCTTCTCCAAATCTTCAAGTGCAGGAACACAAGAAACATGTAATCGGAGAGGGATACCACCGAGACCTAAACCAACTTCCTCCTCTGCACTGGACAGTGTGATGCAGAAGAGGGTAGAATTACTCCAGCAGCAGCTGGAAATGATGAAGAGAGAACATATGCAAGAAATGAGAATAAAAAATTTCAAAATTTTGGCACTAAAAGAAAAATTAAAATATTGGAAGAGGAAGAATTCTACCGAATGTAATGTAAATGTTTAAAAAACATTTTGTTATTTTCGCACTATAATAATTTCAAATAAAAATAATTACTATTTCACTTGTATTAAGTAACAGTTTACCTCAGTGAAAATGTTCATCAATTATAGTGCGACGAACTGCTCGTCCTGGTAATGTGTCATCACGATACATTCGTTGACCGGGAGGCAGTGGCTCATTATCGTCGATATTGGCGCCCCTCTCGCTACATAATAGCCTCAGCAGCCGCATAATTTCCATATCTTCTGGTGCCTCTTCGTTGCTTGTGCTCCTTGCAATATTATGCAAGACAGCCGTACTCACTATAATTGCCATTGTCTTTTGTGGATTATACCTCATTCCCCTAGACAAAATGGGGAATCTCCTCTTCCACAAACCATATTGTCTCTCCACAGTGTTCCTTGTTGTAATGTGAGACCTGTTATATCGGTGCTCTGCCGCACTCTGTGGATTTGAAAAAATGGTTCAAATGGCTCTGAGCACTATGGGACTTAACATCTGAGGTCATCAGCCCCCTAGAACTTAGAACTACTTTAAGCTAACTAACCTAAGGACATCACACACATCCATGCCCGAGGCAGGATTCGAACCTGCGACCGTAGCGGTCACGCGGTTCCAGACTGTAGCTGTGGATTTGAAAGTGGCGTCAATAAGTAAGGTCTGCATGCATAGCCACCATCTCCTAGTAAGTGACCGACTGGTATTTCACCATTTTCAAACTGTGCCCTTCGAGCGCAATTACGAAATGTTGTACTATCGTGCACAGTGCCAGGCCACCGAGCCACAATGTCCCGTATTATTAAATTGCGGTCGCTGGTTGTTTGACAATTGAAGGAGAAATATGATTTCCTATTGCGGAAAAGTTCTGCATTCTGTTCCCCGGTGACTGAATCCTTATGTGAGTGCAATCGGGCCGGCCGTGGTGGCCGAGCTGTTCTAGGCGCTTCAGTCGGGAATTGCGAGACTGCTACGGTCGCAGATTCGAATCCTGCCTCTGGCATGGATGTGTGTGATGTCCTTAGGTTACTTAGGTTTAAGTAGTTCTAAGTTCTAGGAGACTGCTGACGTCAGATGTTAAGTCCCATAGTACTCAGATCCATTTGAACCATTTTGAGTGCAATCCACTGTACCAGTGGCTCCAGGAAATCCAGCCAGTGTGTTGAAACCATGCATCACAGAGCGTACTTCGCTCGAGAAGGAAACTTTACGTATTGACGAGACATTGTTGCTATGATTCCCAACACTTCACTTATAATACTTTGTGCCGTTGTAGAATGTACAATAGCACTGTCACCAATTACTATATTAAATGCTCCAGTTGGGTTTGCCCTTAATGTCATCAGATTCATGGGCGAAACCCGATTATTTCGGGAAGTTGGAAATTCTAACCTATCGTGAATTTGATCCAATAACCACCACACTGTTTCTTTTGAAAGACGAAACCTCTCTTCAAATTTCCGGTCACCACAAGCTTCTAAAGGATTTCCCCATTCCACAAGTACACCAACACGGTTGCGACGATTTATATGTTGAAGATACAGCATTTCTTCGTCTTCTATGCCATCTAAAACGTCAAAACGTGCTTCCATGTTACGTGTTTACAATAAGTTAACCGCGATCAATTCAAGATAATAGACCTTTCGAGCTCAGTTAACTTTAATCGCGATCAAATCCCTCGATTAACTTTGATCGAGGTTGGTGCAGCCGAATATCGAGTTAATCAGGGTTAAATGCTGACTTGACCGCGGTTAACTTTTAATCGGCGTTGGTGCAGTCGGCCCTTAGTGTACCAAATTGTGTGGATAACACAACCATACTGCTAAAATTTCAAATCAATAACTTCAATACTTCTGGAGATATAAATTTAGCCTAAAACACATAATAACCGTGCTGGCATTGTGAAACTTGAGTTACGGAATGTAAAGTGTTCATCTACAGTATCAGTTGAAACTACAACTAAGAGATTGGTTCACATAATCTAATTTTCTGAAATTTTGTTTAGTTTCATTACTATAGATTTCTGACACAATTAAAAATTCTTTCGAAAATTATTTCACCGTATTTTGGTTGTGTGAGTGTTTTGGAGAGACTGAATGGAGGACATACTTTTTTGAGTGAGAATGTGATATTGTATTAAAACTATGTGAATACTGTATATGCGCGAGAAAATTGTTGTACAATAGGGGAATTTGTGACGTATGACCGAGTGAGCTTGATTTAGTAAATGGCAGCCAAAAGGGGCACGAGATATTAAATTTATTAGTAATATATTTTGCGGAAAAAATCGTATTTTCTTTTCATTAAATTTTATTTACTTTCAGAAATACGAAATTTCTAGTCTAAATTACCCTTGCAGTAATATGTTTGGCTGACATTAGAAATACTGCGAGTATAAAGTGCTCGAGATGATCTGATCGGCTGCTTAACGTACTAGCCAATAAGAATTTAGCATTTTCCGGCATCTGAGTAGGGTTTTGTGCCTGAGATCTAGGAGTCAACAAAGTCGCTCCGAAGCCGTCTTCTGGTAAATACCTATGTTAAACCACTCTGGCCAAATTTGTAGCAAAATGAAGAAATTCGCGCGTTTGATCGGTTCTCGTATCGTCGACGAAAACCGACCACAATTTTAAGTATTTTGTGAAACTCTGAGCGTTGTGAGTGCTCTACTTTACGAGATATTCACGTGCAAACCTTTCACGTCGGAAAGTAAGGAACGATAGGTCGCGAAATGGAAACCACTGTGAAAATCAAAATTGTTTTATTTGCAACAGTTAGCTACAACTTCCAGCTACGTATCTCCATAGTCGTCGATCCGATTAGCCGTTTGTCGTAGAATTGTACCAACTTTCCAATACCCTCGTTATAGAAGGCACCTGCCAGTGCTTTCCGACAATTCTCTATGCTGGCCTACAGCTCGTTGTCTGATCCAAAATGTTGTCTTCATAGCCAGCGGTTCATGTAAGCAGAGATGAAACTCAGAGGGAGACAACTGCAGAATGTATTGTGGGTAATCAAACATTTCCAATTGAAAACGATGCAGGAGCATCTTCATTGCCCCTGCAGAATGTGGCTGAGAATTGTCTTGAAGAATAAACCTCACAACAGTTACGTAATGTTGGCTGCATAGCTTCGGGCGAAATTTCTCACTAGGACCTCGTTCTTGGCGGGAGACACTATTGTTCTAGGTGTCTTTATGTGCCCCATGTGTGCTCGGAACTAAAAAGAATGACGCAACGCGGTCGACGGGCATACTAGAAACACTGCCCAACACACCTGTGCAAAACTTCATCGGATTTTCACTGTGGTTTCTGTTTCGCGACCGATCGTTCCTTACTTTCCGAATAACCCTCGGGGGCTGGGGTGGCCGAGCGGTTCTAGGCGCTACAGTTTGGAACCGCGCGACCGCTAAGGTCGTAGGTTCGAACCCTGCCCAGGGCATGGATGTGCGTGATGTCCTTAGGTTAGTTATGTTTAAGTAGTTCTAAGTTCTAGGGGACTGATGACCTCAGAAGTTAAGTCCCATAGCGCTCAGAGCCATTTGAACCATTTTTGAATACCCTCGAATAAACACTGCGTGGCGTGTTTCGTGCAGATTACGAGACATTATGGCGAGCACTTCATTACAAGAAGCATTCTGAACGACAGAACGTGTTAACTCACAAGTAGTCGTGGGTCAGTGACTGTTTAGGGCGTTTGAAATATCGGGTCGGACTAAATATCTCCTGGCTGCTTTTGGATGTGAACCTGTTAGAGAGACAGCCAGTAACATTGTATACAGGGTTATTACAAATGATTGAAGCGATTTCACAGCTCTACAATAACTTTATTATTTGAGATATTTTCACAATGCTTTGCACACACATACAAAAACTCAAAAAGTTTTTTTAGGCATTCACAAATGTTCGATATGTGCCCCTTTAGTGATTCGGCAGACATCAAGCCGATAATCAAGTTCCTCCCACACTCGGCGCAGCATGTCCCCATCAATGAGTTCGAAAGCATCGTTGATGCGAGCTCGCAGTTCTGGCACGTTTCTTGGTAGAGGAGGTTTATACACTGAAACTTTCACATAACCCCACAGAAAGAAATCGCATGGGGTTAAGTCGGGAGAGTGTGGAGGCCATGACATGAATTACTGATCATGATCTCCACCACGACCGATCCATCGGTTTTTCAATCTCCTGTTTAAGAAATGCCGAACATCATGATGGAAGTGTGGTGGAGCACCATCCTGTTGAAAGATGAAGTCGGCGCTGTCGGTCTCCAGTTGTGATATGAGCCAATTTTCCAGCATGTCCAGATACACGTGTCCTGTAACGTTTTTTTCGCAGAAGAAAAAGGGGCCGCAAACTTTAAACCGTGAGATTGCACAAAACACGTTAACTTTTGGTGAATTGCGAATTTGATGCACGAATGCGTGAGGATTCTCTACCGCCCAGATTCGCACATTGTGTCTGTTCACTTCACCATTAAGAAAAAATGTTGCTTCATCACTGAAAACAAGTTTCGCACTGAATGCATCCTCTTCCATGAGCTGTTGCAACCGCGCCGAAAATTCAAAGCGTTTGACATTGTCATCGGGTGTCAGGGCTTGTAGCAATTGTAAACGGTAAGGCTTCTGCTTTAGCCTTTTCCGTAAGATTTTCCAAACCGTCGGCTGTGGTACGTTTAGCTCCCTGCTTGCTTTATTCGTCGACTTCCGCGGGCTACGCGTGGAACTTGCCCGCACGCGTTCAACCGTTTCTTCGCTCACTGCAGGCCGACTCGTTGATTTCCCCTTACAGAGGCATCCAGAAGCTTTACTCTGCGCATACCATCGCCGAATGGAGTTAGCAGTTGGTGGATCTTTGTTGAACTTCGTCCTGAAGTGTCGTTGCACTGTTATGACTGACTGTTGTGAGTGCATTTCAAGCACGACATACGCTTTGTCGGCTCCTGTCGCCATTTTGTCTCACTGCGCTCTCGAGCGCTCTGGCGGCAGAAACCTGAAGTGCGGCTTCAGCCGAACAAAACTTTATGAGTTTTTCTACGTATCTGTAGTGTGTCGTGACCATATGTCAATGAATGGAGCTACAGTGAATTTATGAAATCGCTTCAATCATTTGTAATAGCCCTGTAATTGGTGTCGCGATATTAAATAAGGACTTGATAGCCATTTTCCTTGTTTTAATAACCTAGCTAAATGGAGGTTTTTTACATTTTTTCAAACGACTCATTGAAGAACCCAGAACGCTTGATAGTTTAACTAATTTTCAGCTACTACCAATAGACTGGAGTTATGTGGCCTTTGTGTAGTAGGTATACAGTCGAATTTTCATCAACGCTGCTTTTGTCGGCTAAACCAGTACCTACCACCGCAGAGTGAAGGGGTAGACAACCTGAAGCCTATCCAGGTAGGTGGACAGACTGTTTAATGGATAGCGAGAACACCGACCCGCCCCAAAACATGTCTCAGCATAAAGAACAAAGAGGTTAGGAAAAACCCAAGACACGCATAAGCCGGTCAATACAGAGTGTTTGGGAATTCCCATTACAAACTTCTAGGACTTGTAGAGGGGAGTGAGTAAATATTTTGAATAGAACTCACGTCTAGAAACATACCGTTTCCGTTCTACGACGCTTTCAGTTTAGTTGTGTAACGAGTCAACGTCTGCTGTGGGGAAGAGAAGTCAGACCGTCACCAGATGTCACTTATCACCTGCCTTGCTGCGAATCTCCTGTACAGAATTGCTTTCGCGTAAGGACTGACAAGACAAGAGAAATCACGACTAAGATAGAGTCGTTTTTCCCTCCCTCCATTTGCAAGCGGAACAGGAAAGTGAATGGCTAGTTGCGGTTTAAGGTACTCTCCGCCATGAACCGTTTGGTGGCTTGCGGACTATGCATTATCTGGATATGTGTGTGTGTATGTGTGTGTGTGTCAGAGCACCCGCACTCACAGGCGTATAAACAAAATGCAGGGTGGAGCATTCAGATCAACAGCACCCCAGCGGCATGAGTCAACGTCGATTGCATTGCTTCAGACTGACTAAAACGGGGCACAACGCACTTCGAGTAATGAGAATACATATAAAATTATCTTTGTGCGTGACGGTCACTGATTTTTCAATCGCCACCCAGACTCTAAATCTATTTTCAGATGAATACAATTACAGAATCTTTTAATTTAGATTTATTACGAGAAAAACTAAGCAGAGAACATTTCAGTTATGTACGTATATCATTTTTGTTTTCACAGACTCACAGTTCCTAACTGCAGGCGGGGAGCAGGGCGGTTTTACTTTGCGTTTCTCGATGCGCCGATGAAATTCACTCTTTCAGACCTCTGATATTCCTCATTCCGACTCGTAAAATGTTACCGGTTTCCTTGTTTTTCAACCGTTTTCTTACGACCACCTCCCCCTTGGCACTCCCCTCCCCGAGACCCAAATAGGAAAATAATCCTGAATCGAGAGATCGTTGTGTTTCTTTTTCAATGACAAAACAGTGCATCAGTTACATCTTATCATGCACAGCTCGAAGAATTTTCAGAATTTATTCTCATTATCAAGTGCAGGTGTTTGCACAGGTGTTTTATGTGATGTTTGTGTTGTTTTGCCTTTGTTGCACTGCAGTCGCAGTCGCCTTTTTGTGGTTTTATTCCTACTGAAAAATATAAATCTTGTGATTTTTTAGGTGCTAATGTTGGAAAATAGTATTTCTTGTCTATCGTGTCTCCTTCACTGTTAAGAAATATACATACGTGCAAACCATAACTCACACTGTTTATGAGAAATCAAAATATTGTACAAAGGTATTACGACAATATGGCTTCGCAAAGAGTTTGCATACAAAGGTGTTCCGTTTTTCATAGATTACACTACTGAATATAATCGATCAGTTAAATTGTCAGTAGTGAGAGGATAAAAGTTATAAATGACAACTTGAGCAAATAATCTACAAAAAATGGAACACCTCAGGCTGAATCCGAAGTCTGGTAAATCACACTACCGTAATATCTTTGTACCATATCTTGATTCCACATAAACAAACAGTGTGAGTCAGGTCTTTCGTGTGTTGGCATTTCTCCAAAATGAAGGAGGAACAATACCTATAAGCAGAAAGACAAAAAATACTATTTTCTAATACTAGCACCCAAAACACCACAAGATTTGAGTTTTTCGATTACAGTAAAACCACAAAAAAACGATTACTGGGCTAGAGAGACAGAACAACACACAAGCAAACTTCACTTAAAAATACCAATGGAAATGTGAGACGTGAGTTTTTCTCCACGTACACAGTGTTCAGGTAACGTACGGGAATGCTGTCAGGTGACGTCGACAGGGTGCATACCTGTCGAAATGTCGGCGGTTGTCGGTGATGCCACCCGGCTGCATCCCCGTAAGTTTTTTGAACACCAGTGTAAACACACTGCCTGACAACTGCTAAGGAACACGGAAGTTGTTGGACTGTAATAATCACAGGCAGTGATGGACGACATGAAACATAGTACATACGTAATAGAGATGGAGTGGTATGCATATAACGAAAAATGGCACAGATTTCACTACATGGGAAAGCATCATAACAGACATAAATAACTTTCATGTTTTACACAGGGCAGACTCCCAACATAAACATCGATATCGGATTCTCAGTAAGAAAAATGCCCTCCTCGGTCAGTAATGCACATTTTGTGCCTGTTATTCATGCTATCAAGCTATTGAGGAGTCCTCAGGGGATATTGTCCCACTCCTCCCTCACGCCGGTTTTCGGTTCCTGCAAAGGTCAAGGAGAGTATTCGTTGAGAACCACGTCCTTCTAAGAACATCCCAGGCATAGGATTTAGGTCCGGGAAGTACACATGCCATTCCATACGTTCAGTATCTTCACTTTCCAGTGCGTCCGACACGTCAGCGGTCCTGCATGGGCGGGCGTTGTTTTCCATAAACAGAAATTCGGGACCTACCTCACCCTTAAGCAGACAGACGTGATCCAGAATATCTTATCTTCGTTGATCCATTATGGACCATGGGACAACAGCTGGCATGTATTTCTTGATGCAATAATTTACCCACAGCCGTATGTATTGTTGAAATTTATTTTATGAACTTCTTATGTGCTACCAGTTTCGGCATTACACTGATGCCATCTTCAGGAGCCACACGTCACAGTCGTAAAATCGCTATACACGGAAGGAGACATATAACTGGATCCGTGTATCAAATCATTATGCAACAGCTCATGGTGACCAGTATTGTATTTCTACAATACATGCGGCTGTTAGTAAATTATTGCATCAAGAAAAAAAGTGATCCAGAATAATCTTCCAGCAATACCGCTGTGCCGTAACGGTACCTCTCGCAAAGATATGCAGCGATGTTCAGCCGTTGTGCATAATTAACGCCCACACCATAACCCCAAGGCAACACCGATGACGTTCATAAACATTCTGTGGTGTGTAACGCGTTCCTCTATCTCTTCACATTAACTGATGGCCACAATCACTCGCCACAGTGAATCAAGATTCGTCGAAGAACATCGCTCTAGGCCACTGTTGCTGATCTCAGCTAACATGCTCCCTACAAGAAAGAACTCTTTCTCAACGATGCCGCTGTTGAAGTGGGATGCATTTAACAGGCTTCCGAGCAAACTAACCAGCCTGATTTAACAGTGCAAAATGGTTCTGGCGGAGACAATTGTTCCAGTGGCGGTTCCAAGATCCACAGCGATCTGTCTAGGAGTGAGACATCTGTTCCTTTTCGCCACTAGAGCCAGGTATCGATCTTCTTACGATGTGGTGGTCCACCTCCCACCACCGGCATACTTTCGTATAGCATTTCCACCTACAGTGGCCTTTTACACTCGTTAGATTACACTGTTGGACACACCCATTACTGTGACATTACTTCGACCGGTTTCGAGCCACCCAACTGCTCGTCCACGTTCGCAAGCACTAAGTGACGTCTTGCACACATGTTACCGTACCACACGGAATATTGCACTAATGGGTTCCGCAAGAATCTTCGTCAAACACCGTACTGCATGAACTGTCGAATGCATACAGGACGTTCGTGAACAGGCTCCGCTGCAGTTGACATGTCGTGCCCTCTATATTTCCTTTGCTATCGCTGGTCGGGTGTTGCGTAGGAATTGTCGGTTGTCTCTACCAACGGGCAGTTGCTCCTTAGAAAATATCAGTTGTCCTTAGCAGTTGTCAAGCAGTGCATTTGCATTGTCTATTGACACACAGTCAACATGGGTTTAGAAAACATCGTTCTTGTGAAACAAAGCTAGCTCTTTATTCACATGAAGTGCTGGATGCTATTAACAAGGGATTTCAGATCGATTCCGTATTTCTGCATTTCCGGAATGCTACTGACACTGTACCACACAAGCAGCCCGTAGTGGAATTGCGTGCTTATGCAATATCGTCTCAGTTACGTGACTGGATTTGTGATTTCCTGTCAGACAGGTTACAGTTCGTAGTAATTGACGGAAAATCATCGAATAAAACAGAAGTGATTTCTGGCGTTCCCCAAGGTAGTGTTAAGGCCCTTTACTGTTCCTTATCTATATAAACGATTTGGGAGACAACGTGAGCAGCCGTCTTCGGTTGATTGCAGATGACGCTGTCGTTTATAAAATAATAAAGTCATCAGAAGATCAAAACAAACTGCAAAACGATTTAGAAGAAATATCGGAATGGTGCGAAAAGTGGCAGTTGACCTTAAATAACGAAAAGTGTGAGGTCATCCACATGAGTGCTAAAAGGAACTCGTTAAACTTTGGTTACACGATAAATCAGTATAATCTAAAAGCCGTAAATTCAACTAAATATCTAGGTATTACAATTACGAACAATTTAAATTGGAAGGAACACACTGAAAATTTTGTGGGGAAGGCTAACCAAAGACTGCGTTTTATTGACAGGACACTAAGAAAATGTAACAGACCTACTAAGGAGGCTGCCTGCACTACGCTTGTCCGTCCTCTTTTAGAATACTGTTGCGTGGTGTGGGATCCTTACCAGATAGGATTGACGGAGTACATCGAAAAAGTTCAAAGAAAGGCAGCACGTTTTGTATTATCGCGAAATATGGGAGAGGGCGTCACAGAAATGATGCAGGATTTGGTCTGGACATCATTAAAGAAAGGCGTTTTTCGTTGCGACGGAATCTTCTCACGAAATTCCAATCACCAACTTTCTCTTCCGAATGCGAAAATATTTTATTGACACCGACTTACATAGGGAGGACAAAATAAGGGAAATCAGAGCTCGTATGGAAAGATATAGGTGTTCATTTTTTCCGCGCTCTATACGAGATTGGAATAATAGAGAATTGTGAAGGTGGTTCGATGAACCCTCTGCCAGGTACTTAAATGTGATTTGCACAGTTTCCATGTAGCTGTAGATGTAGATGCATCTGATAATGAGAATAAATTCTCGAAGCGCGTCGTGTTATGCACGAAAAGACATAACTGCTGCAGTGTTTTATCCTTTAAGTAATGAATACACTTTACACGTGCAATGGTTTCCTTACTATCTTACTCGGCACAAGTAACAGAAGTTGGTATCACTCGGCACACAGTGGCATGATGACTGTTGGAGCAAATGGCATTTCTGGGTGGTCGGTTACTACTAAGCTCATTTACTGGGTGATTCGCTAAAAACAGAGCCCAAAACACACCAAGATTGTCGTAAGCATACAAGATGAGTCCAGAGTGAATACCAAAACAGAGAAAACTGGAACACAGGCAATAATCGAACTCTGTATGAAAGGGCGCGCGAGGTCCGGGGACTTCAGATGGCAATTCGTGGCTGCAAGTGCCTACTTAAGCAGAAAACTGCCTTCTGCCGAACCGCGAGAAACTACTTGCTAATCACATTGTCTCCGACTCATTGGTTCTGCGGCTTGGCGCGAATCTCAATCACTGTCGGATACAAGTGTTCCCATCTTCCGCCTGATCATAGCATTTATCACTACTGATTCGTCCGACTTTAGGGACAGATTCCCATCCGAAAGGCTAGAGCAGTGATAGTCAACTTGGACACTACCGATCACTAGTGAGCTTTCTAGCTCTCATGGTGAGCAGTAGGCGGTTGGGGGTAAAGATATTTTCATAGGGTTTTAAAAAAATTGACATAAACCATTTGGCAAGTAATTATTATTACACGCCTTAACTTGCTGAAACTCTGATTTACAAACTTTGCTAATGGAGAAACCCGGCGCTGCTTAGGCATTTATTTATAATTGTGTGTCCATCCCATACCACACACCGTCTGTATGACGTAATAGCTCTTGAATTATGTGTCGTACAATGACATAATATTGTTGGTACATTTAGAACGTGCATACTTGTCTGCAAAATGTGACGTGACTACAGTTAGTAGTAAGGAAGTAGTAAATCATAATGTCATGCCTTATGCAGTACTTTTAGTGCATGAACTGTAGAAAAGTAGTAAGCTTTTAACATTTTTCCTTTCATAATTTTGTGGGAGTTGTCGGCGAGAAAAAATTTCGTTGAAAATTGAAATTATGTGCAAAGTTTGTTGCAAGTCGGTAACTGCTCTAATTCTGAAATACTGTATTATAAAGTCTGGGAAGTCACGCGTCGTGGGCTACGCGTCTTTCTCACCCCTATCCATTCGACAGGTAGGTGGTTCTTCCCCCTCAGTGATTGTCGCCTGACGGTAAGGTATACGTGTACCAAGTTTGGTTGAAATCGGTGCAATGGTTTAGGAGGAGATGTGGAACACACACAGAAACAAACACGTGAAGCTACTTTCCTGCTTTATAAATCACCATTATTGTAGAACTGGTAGGGCGGTTAGAAAATTCTACTACTAACAGAAATACAAAAGTGGGCGGTAGGCAAGAAAGGTTTACTACCCCCATGTGTTAGAGGGTACCCAAAGCCCTTCCCTCCCCCATGCCCCCCCCCCCCCCCCCCCCCCCGCCCCTACTGTCCACACCAGCGCCCTCTGTTGATAAACCTGTTAGCACAATAATGTTGACTTCTTATGCTGAAAGTCTCCAGCCGCCACAGCTGATGAGTTTTATTCGAAATATACACAGGTGTTGGAATCGTACCCGGTTCCCAGAACGTATGGTAGTGCAAAAGGCTAATGACAGCTTGTCACACGTCAACTAAGGATCAAAAACACTCCTTAATTTCTCACGACGCTTCTGTGTCCTTTGTCTCTTTTAAAACTTTTTCTTTGTATCTCTTACCTGTTCAACTGATCTTCGTACATATTCTCTCTAGCAACATCAAAAATGGTTCAAATGGCTCCAAGCACTATGGGACTTAACATTTGAGGTCATCAGTCCCCTAGACTTAGAACTACTTAAACCTAACTAACCTAAGGACATCACGCACATCCATGCCCGAACTTGCGACCGTAGCAGCCGCATGTTTCCTCACTGAAGCACCTACAACCGCCAGCCACATCACCAGCGCCTCTATGCACATCTCCTTTGCTCCTACGAGCAGTAAATTTTGTAACGTCCCCTTAGAAAAATTATGAATGACTGTGCTGGTAAACTTCTACGTTATTTGACACAAAGACAGCTGAGTAAAACTGAACGTACTCAGACAGTTCTCTCTTTGCTTATTCTGATCATCACTAAACTGATACACAATACGTATTAGCGCAACGTAATCTGACTTTCAAAAATCCCTAAAAAAGAATGGCCCTGACTAACAATAACCTATACCCTTCATGAATCAGTTACCTCACAAAAATCTTCGTTACTCGAACTACTGCAATACAGCGAGCGCCAATACTGCCAGCTAAATAAAAGATTCTAACTACTGATAGGCATAGTTAGCAAATGAAAGATTTTGATAGAAAACAAACAATGTATTTACCTTAATAATGTTCAAAAGTCATCATGACATCCATCTTTACAAATTTCCTTTTTCTGGCGGACACACGTCCTGATCGTCCGCTTATAGCAGCCTCTCAAAACTCTGGCATCTCTCTCTCCACTTCCACCACTGCTGGCGGCTCACCTCCAACTGCCCAACACTACACAAGCGAATATTCCAAAAACGAGTCAAACCAGCCACAGACTGCACACAGCGCAGTCAGTGATTTTCATACAGAGCGTTACGTGGCGTTACCAACATAAAAACCTAAACAGCCTAATTACAATTTCCACAACTTATACAGCAGTGGACATCAGATGAATATTTGGCTGTTTCTGCCTTGTCACTCAAACTAACTTTCATGCTAGTAGTTGTTTTCCTTCTACGAAACCCACGTTGTGTCCTCACAATCTTTTTACGCCCGTGCAGTGCCTACTAGCAGAAGTCAACTAAATGAAATATTTTACTTCTGTCACTTTTTACGTTTACAGTGTACGCTATTTAAAATAGCTCTCAAGTGCGACCTACTAAGCTAGCCCGACCACTCCTCAGTAGTCTGTGTAAGAGACAGAAAGGCTATTTAACTGATTATCAAAAAAATGGTTGAAATAGCTCTGAGCCCTATGGGACTTAACATCCGTGGTTATCAGTCCCCTAGAACTTAGAACTACGTAAACCTAACTAACCTAAGGACATCACACACATCCATGCCCGAGGCAGGATTCGAACCTGCGACGGTAGCAGTCGCGCTGTTACGGACTGGGCGCCTAGAACCGCAAGACCACCGCGGCCGGCTAACTGATTATCCCCCTGCTTATTAAGTAATGGAAAGTTCTTGAATAGCGTCTTTCTTGTGGAATTTTGCTGTCTTCGCAGGAAACTTTGCCGATCTCATCGGGAATGAAATACATACAAATTCACCCTCAGACCCTCTTTTGTTACTGCCAGATATCTGGAAGACGGCCAACGAAAAAGACTACCTCGACATGAACAGCTCTGAATCTACTGCGCTTTGCTGGCAGAATTTCTCTCAGGACTGGTTCGACCAAACAACACCGTCGACCTTGACTCTCTGAGGACTCATTCCCCTCAAAGGGGGATGGCAGGGACTCTGAAAATTACCTCAAGCACCCGCCCCTGCGCTCATCGGTGCAATTAGTGGTGCCGCGCTGATGAACTCCACTGGCGCATCGACAAACGTAAATTAAAGCCGTCCCTCTCCGCAGCGAGGAACTGTGATTCCGTGAAAACAAAAAAAAAAACAAAAAATAACCGATGGGTTCTCTGTTTAACTTTTCTTTCAAGGGATGAAAAATAAATGACTCCGTAATAGCGTTCATCTCAAACTTGATTTGCAATTTCGGTGGCAACTGAAAAAATCGGTGTTCTTTAATTATCAAAATAATTTTGTATATACACTAATTAAGTTTCGATTTTTTTTCTCCGGAATGATCTTATTACAGGAGGCTTTTTGTAGAGACAAGTTAACAAGCTTGTTGCCTTTGCAGGAGGAACGTTGTACCAGTTTTGTCACATTTTTGCAGTCTTTGTAGAGGCAATTTCTTGAACACTCCTAGTGAAGATCCATGTGTGTTCTATCTTCAAAAAAGACAATATCGAAGGAAGGTGAACATCACATGGAATGGAGCTTAGCAGAAGGGCTGGTAAGCGCTTAAATACACCTTCACCTACATCTCCATCTACATTCCGCAGGCCACCTTACGGTGTGTGGTGGAGGGTACTTTGTGTTCCAGTTTCACTTTCCCTGTTTTCCTCCTCCAGTCGCGTATGGTTCGCAGGGAAAATGACAGCTGTGAGTCTCTGTTTGGCCCTTCCTCGAGATATGCGTTGGAGGAGGAAGTGTATTGGCTGACTCTTCTACGGAAGTACGCTCTTGAAACTTTAACGGTACCGTAACACAGAACGCCTCTCTCAGCTTCTGTCACTGGAGTTGAGTGAGGTTCTCCCTGATAATTTAGCAGTTACCAAATGAAACTGTAACGAAACATGCAGCTCTTCTTTGGATCTTATGTTTTCTCTATCAGTTCTATCGTGCAGGGATACCATATTGACGAGCAGTATTCAAGTGTACCTACTGGGTGAACGAGGGTTTTATGAGCTACCTCCTTTGTTCAAAATGGTTCAAATGGCTCTAAGCACTATGGGACTTAACACCTCAGGTCATCAATTCCCTAGAACTTAGAACTACTTAAACCTAACTAACCTAAAGACATCGCACACATCCATGCCCGAGGCAGGATTCGAACCTGCGACCTTAGCAGCCGCGTCGTTCCGGACTTAATCGCCTAGAACCGCTCGGCCACAGCGGCCGGCCCCTCTTTTGTTGACGAACTCTATTTCCTGAGGGTTCGTCCGATGAATCTCAGTCTGGCATCCTCTTTTCCTGATATTAGTTTTTTGTGCTCATTCCACTTTAAATCGTTCTGTATGCACACTCCTAGATATTTAATTGAAGTAATTGCTTCCAGTGATGATTATTCTCCAATCGTGTATTGATACAAAAACGGGGTCTTTCTGCCTACATATTCGGAATAAGTTACATTTAAGAATTTTTTAACATTGTGCAGCAAACATTTGTTTGTGTGAAGGCCACTTACCACTCCTGCAGATGCGTCGGTCCTCTGCAGGTCTTCCTGCACTTCGCTGCAATTTTCTAGCGTTGCCACCTCTCTGTATAAAACACCATCATCCGCGAAAGCGTCATGGAACCTCCGACTTTATCTACTAGGTCATTTACGTGTGTTCTAAAAAGTAGTGTCCCATAAAACTCCCCCGGGACACGCCTGAAGTTACTTCCACGTCCGTTCAGAATGATATATTGTGTTCTGTTTGCTAGAAACCCATCAGTCCAATCTCAGATGTATGTGCCAATGTTAACACCAAGGCGTCGGCAAGTACGACTGAAATGGCCACGTGAACATCGGCACTGGACGTTGGCTCAGTGGCAGAGCGTTGCAGGATCTGATTAATCCCGATACCTTCTGGGGAACATTCACGTGGGCATCCACGGGTTCAGTGGAGCTGGTGCAAGGTACGATGATGGCCAAGGACTACCGTAGATTGGTTGCAGACCACGTACACTCCTTTATGAAGATCATGTTTCCCGACAGCAGTGGCATTTTTCTATAAGGTAATGCGCCATGCCACGAGGTCAGGAGTGAAACGGAGTAATTGGACGAAGACAGCTCCAATTGACGTGCTGGTCCGCCAACTAGCCATATCTGAACCCGATTGAACTCATCTGGAATGCGATTGAACGTGGCGTCAGAGCTCATCGCCCCTCTACCGTGGGTTTACGGGAAGTAGGTGACTTGCGTGTGCAGATGGGCCAGCTCCCTCCAGCGCGATCTACCAACGCCTCACTGCTTCCATGCCACGACGCGTCACCCTGTTCTCAGTGCTAAATTGGACATACTGGCTATTAGGTAGTTGGTCACAATGTTCTGGTTGATCCGTGTACAGCGTGTTGGGGATCGACGCCGCACACGGTGAACACTAGACGGCGGGCAGGTGACGGCCGCACAAGAGACCTAGATACGATGGTATAATCCGTTCATCATAAAAATAAACCTGATGTAAACATTGCACCATGTATTCTTACGCCTTTGCTGGAACCTCATTGGATTTTCGTTTCACGTGGGACTGCAGACAAGCTGCGTCGAGTGCTGTCAAGTACGATAATAAGGGTAAGTTCTGCGCTGTGCATTACGGGCACATCGACTTAGCGATAATACGGGACAACAGCTTCACCGTCACATTTAACTTGGACATAATTGGCCCGTCAGCTGGTGCAGCTAGCCTGCAGGGACGTGGCCAGCTGCAGTTCACACGTAAAAAGGGACGAGCAGAGGAGCAATACAGCTTCGAATGTCATTTAATTTTTAAGTAGAATGAAATACTACACTGCAAATCTCACACAATACGCTCCTTAGACGACTAGACGAAAACTGCAACAATTGTAATTAAAAAGTAGAATGATGAAATTCCTGACTTAACCACAGGGTAATTTTTTTGCATAAGCTGTGTGTAACGTAAGAGAGTGTTGAAGGATTTCACCATTAGTCAAATATTGAACAGTTTTTCATAAAATATCGATAATTAAGAATTTGTATTTGAAATGCAAACAAGAATTTTGCGTCCAATATATAATCAGAAACAAGAAGACGTGCCTTATTCATAAAAAATGATGATGAGTTTTATAATTACGGGATGTAGGTATTACAAATTTCAAAAACCAGTAAGGTTATTGGGGAGATTCGAACCAGCGCACGAAAAAAACAGCAGTGAGTCTCAATCCATTGCACAACAGTGTGCTACATATTTAACGTGACTACGCTTAAGAACTGCATTACATACAACTCTGTGAAAATTTCAAAGCCGATGATCTCCGCAAATTTATGAAAAACATTAAGTACAGCCTATTTCTCGGCACTTCTTAACCATATTCCACACGAGTGTTTCACTACGGAACAGAAAGCAGCCTCAACCATTTTCATATTGCGCATTAACAGCGCGACAATCAGAGCACAATGCTGCAGGTGACTGTACACGATTTTTGAAATAAAAACTACATAGTTTAAACGTGATTAACAAAAGCGTTGATGGCTGTTGATACATTAGAATGTCTTAAAGTTTCATTTAAGGTAGCTTAGTAATAAGATAAGTAATACATAAGTAGGACCTACTTCCAAGAGTGTAACAACACCAGTGTACGTGTGCTTCGGCTTCTCACCAATCATCGCGTTTGTGTTTGTTTAGATCAGGTTTATTCTTATGATGAACGGATTACAGAGGGCAGTCGCGCACGAAAACTAGCGACCGTCGTATTACAAGGCAAAGTGAAGCCATCCTATTCATGAATGACGGTCGTTCACGCAGGTTTATATTGATAGCAGGTCGTTGGTCATAATGTTCTGGTTGACCAGTGCAAGCTATGTTACGTTGCCTCCATGAACTGCTTGTATGATGCTGAGGTAATCCTGCGGCCAGCAAGATTCCCAGATCTTACAGTTTTTAACAGAGAAATGAAAGGTCATAGGCTCGATGTACTCGAAGAGCTTAGAGATTTTGAAGCAAATTTCTAAGAACGATAGCCTCATCCTCAATGAACAGTTACAATTACGTAACAAAAATTTTTTTCGATATTTCCAGTCCACTGTTGGCGGAATTTTGATTCCCCTATTTTTTTACTTAATTTTTCCTGCTTCTGGTTTCGAAACATTATTTTCTTCTAATCTCATACATATGAAGGGTTTATTACAATAGTGGTAAAAGTCCATTACCTCCATTTTTCTGTCTATAATGCTTCTGGAATTAATGATCCAAACAAACAGAAAGAAAGGTTCATCTCAAGCTAGAAGCCATATGCTTGAAAATTTTTGGTATCTCAACTGCAGATTTTTCAGCACTCATTTAACTTTAGGACTCTGTATCTCAAGATGAACAAAAATGGACTTGTACCACTATTGAAATAAGTTCTTCATATGTGCTGCTAAAGTTACCTCCATGGAAATATTTTCTGGATTGTACAGTTGTTTGTAAAATTTTTTCTGTGTCACTCTATCATTTACGTAGTAGTCATTTCTGTAAAGCATAACAGATGGCTCTGTTATACTTAATCTGCTTGACTACTGTGTAATTTCAAAAAGACATTAAGCTCTCTTTATATACTTTTTTAATTAACTGTCTTTCTTTTTCAGTAATTTTTGTCACAGTGGTTCAAATGGGCATATGCCACCGTCCCCGCCTGATAGGCGGCGCAACTCGTTTTCGTGGCATTAGTCTGACGTTGTTCCCAGCGAAAGTTACAATGTTTTGTTTTACTTCTGACTTGAGCATAGCTGCTCAAAATTCTGACTATTGCTTTTTAGCAAAGTAATTTTACGTAAGTAAATTTTGTGTGTCATAAAAATTGTCATTTTGGTTAAGGTGCTTTTTATCATACGTGATTTTATATGTGTTATTTTATAGGATTTAGAACTGTTCATTCTGAGGAAGACACCCGTAGAAGGTGTCGAAACCTAGGTCAATGTATCTAACGTTTACGTGCAACCGGTTGGCTGTTTAATCTTATATTGATGCCCAGATCTGTCCCAATGGACCAGCTCAGACGTCAGTTCCTTACCAGCGCCAGTGTGCAGGTTATCAAGGATCAGTAGGCATCTTGCCTCAGGAGAAAATTTGACTCGCTTTTCTAATCACTGAAACAACATCGCAACCTGTGAAATTTCGTTTCCTCCTCCTCTTTTTGATGCTTCACATTTTTTGTCAAGCAGCGTATATCTTGATGCTGAAGTAATGTACTCCTTTGTGTACCATACTGAGGTTTTCTCCGAGGTCTGTCTATTGTTCTTTTTTTTCGTGTGTCTTTTCATGATACGCGCTGATAAATCAGTGTATTTTTTTTATTTTTTGCAAGGGAGGGTTTAACAGACAGAAAGTATTAGTTTGGTCTCCTGAGGATTCCCAAGTGTTTGAATAAGTCCCTGGTAGTGTCTGGGATGCACTCTATGCATGTTTCTGATGACCCTCTTTCGAATAGCAAAAACATAATTTCATATATTATAACTGATTGGAAATGACTGAGGTACGCCACTCTGGTCGCCTCTTTTTTACTGACAGTCACCATCTTACGAATAGCAAGTGCAGCTAAATCACTCTTCTACAGATACACTGTCCATCTAAGCTTTCTATTGATATGTGATATGTTTTACCAGCAGTAAAGTTTCCGCAACTTAAATTCTCTGTAATGCTAATACTGTTATAACTGCGATGGAGTCTTGATCACAGTCTGTTAGTACACAAGCAGCCAAGCAACTGAGGACAAGCCAGATCAATAACTTATGAAATAGCTCATTGTCAGTATAAAAACGTACATGCAATGTCTTCACTGGTGTTGTTGCACACTAACAAAATTCTCCTTTCACCAGCTGTCGATAATCCTTCTAAAAACGTTATTATAGTTGAAAAAAATCTGTAGCTACTTCTGTTGCGAAAATTTTCTTTGTGTGCTACCGTTTACGAAAAACTCATTCGATATCTTGAACCGTTTGGGAAGTATTCTAAACATTCTGCGTGGTGTCTGTTTGTTCTATATCGTGTCTCCCTACCAGTTTCGCGCAACGACGCTCTGAGCGTGTTTTTTAGGGAATTGACTAGTTTGAACCTGGGACCTGTTGCTGGTAAGGAGACGCCAGACCACACATGACATGCAGAATTCAGAAGAGTTCAGTGAGACTAGCGATGATATAACCAAATACTTAATGATTTCAGAGTCAGCTCCACTGCACTCCCTGTAAAAGAGTCTTCATACTAACTAAATTTAGTGGAAGTGGTTCAAGGCTTTCCTATTTATAGTTAGCTGGTAAAAGAACGTCGAAAAATCAGTTAAGTTTACCATTGGAAATTTTGTTCTACTCACAAAACATTGTTTATAAATTGC
This sequence comes from Schistocerca piceifrons, assembly GCF_021461385.2. NCBI lineage: Eukaryota > Metazoa > Arthropoda > Insecta > Orthoptera > Acrididae > Schistocerca > Schistocerca piceifrons. Next base: position 1,154,823,791 of record NC_060138.1, on the reverse strand, counting down.
ACTATTGATAAAAGGAAATGTTTTAATACAGGATGGTAAAAACCGACTGCGTTCAACAAAAATGTGAACGAATATTTCCTGAATGGGTTTCCAAGTTCTACAATGGATCGAAGGATGACCTATGCCATATCACATCTATAATCTAGGTTTAAATTAAGTTTCACAAAAGAGAAAACTATCAAAATGGTCTACAGTGACCCTCAATTATCTTCAATTACTTATCTAACTTGTCGTAAATTACAGTGGCTGATGTGGCTTCTCAATAACTATATAACAGAAAAATCATCGCGTTTCAGATTTTTACTTCAAGTGGCAAATGTGAACACCGTGAGCTTTAATTGACGATCGACACTAGTATTACGCAAAAATGGGATGTAACAGACGAGACTTTTGCAGTTCTGAGTGAAGCCTTATGCGCTCAAAAATGCGGCATCGCGTGCATTCATTACCTTGTTGGTGTTCGTCAGGGGGCGGCGGGCAGCACAGCTCCACTCACTTCGCCATCTCCAAAGCAACTCTCTCCTAACTTCCCCTTACTACAATTTACCGAAGTTGGTTTAAAAAAACTATCTGGCTGTGTTTTCATCTGACCAATCAGGGTCTCAATGTTAACCTCAAGCTCCACCTACTAAAATTCTGTCTATCCAATGATAAACATTATACTTTTCGTGGTGGGGCAATGTTTTTAAAGTTTGCAACGTAACAGAGAAGCGAAAAGGTCTCACGCTAAAACTTGCAGCTGGTGTGGTCCTTTTAGCGTTATCTTAAGATCTATACTGCTCTTCTGGAGGGCTCTAGCTTTTAACATGGGCTGGGGGGTGGTCCTAACGTAACAGAGACGCGAAAAAGGTCTCACGCTAAAACTTGCGGGTGGTGTAGCCCTTTTTGTGTTATCGTAAGATCTATACTGTTCTTCTGGAGGGCTCTAGCTTTTAACATGGGCTGGGGGGGGGGGGGGGGGTGGTCTTGACGTAACAGAGACGCGAAAAAGTCTCACGCTAAAACTTGCAGGTGGTGTGGTCCTAGCAGCTAGCTGGCGACGTGGGTGTCCGTCCGTCCCTTATCGTAGGGCCTTCCAGCTTAACACGGTTCTGCTCCCGGCTTCTGTTCTCGTTTCTCCCCTCGGAGCTGCGTCTGTCTCACGGTGGGAAGGTATGACATGCATTTAGGCATTCTTGTGTTAGTCTGTGGTATTCCATTTGCTCACTCATTACTCGTATTACTTTGGTTAATTTAATGTCACGATCTATTCGGAGCTATGTGACATACTACTGGATTTGCTTATCATGTCAGGGTTTTCATGGAAGGTGTTGGATTTGCCTGACACCTTACAGTATGATGGATGTTATGAGCAATTCACTACAGCTTTATCACTGTAGGAGCAGGCGGAACTCATTGCGATGCATAAAATCCATTTTCTCAAGACTGCGGAAGATATAGACTTTCTCAAGTCTTGAAAAAAAGTTCACTGTGTAACCTACATTTCATATGTAGTAATGTATGGCCCAATATCCACCAAATGTAAATTCATGTGACTCCTATTTGTCATTGCTCACTATTCGAATTTGTTGCAGTGTGGTATTTAATCTGTAAATGTTATAACAACTCTGACCATTAATGAAGAGATAGACACTCGGTCATGGAGCTATGAGACTACATGTAACCGAAGAATCAAAAATTTTTCACTGAATAGTTTCTGTAATATCTTATGAGAAAGAATGCAGAGCAGAAAGCGTGCTCCCACCCTTCACATCACAGAGCCGCACCAATGTGTGTGTTAAGGAGGCCTACAACTTGTGTGTTTTCAATCACTCTTCTTTTCTGTTAAAGTTGTTTTTGTGTTCTTTAATTTCTATAGACCCTCGTAGTAATGATTTGATCTTGATAAAACTGTGGTATCAGAGAAATGAATTTGGTGATTCTTTCGCCCCGGTGCATGTTCTGCTACTGCTGATTTACCCGTATTGTTCAGACTAAAATGGCTCTTTCGTTAATGCTTCTCATTGTTGTTCTTATGTATGTTTGAACGCCTGTGCAAGGGTTTTTATATACTAGGGGCGTTAAATATGTGATACAACATATTTTTATCTGAAAGCAGGTTTGTTTTCTTCAGGGTTCCTATAAGTCGTATTATTCTCCGCTCTTTTGGTTACAAAACCCTGTTTTTGAACATGAACACCTTTCAGTGCTACGGACTTACCACAGCTTATTGGTGTGGGGGTGTCGGCCTGTACGTCTTCATTGTACCACTCTACTGGTCGACATCGGAGCCAACGTCTTGCTGCATCAGTGGTGGTGGTGGTTAGTGTTTAACGTCCCGTCGATAACGAGGTCATTAGAGACGGAGCGCAAGCTCGGGTTAGGGAAGGATTGGGAAGGAAGTCGGCCGTGCCCTTTCAAAGGAACCATCCCGGCATTTGCCTGAAACGATTTACGGAAATCACGGAAAACCTAAATCAGGATGGCTGGAAACGGGATTGGCTCTGAGCACTATGGGACTTAACTTCGGTGGTCATCAGTCCCCTAGAACTTAGAACTACTTAAACCTAACTAACCTAAGGACATCACACACATCCATGCCCGAGGCAGGATTCGAACCTGCGACCGTAGCAGTCGCGCGGTTCCGGACTGAGCGCCTTAACCACGAGACCACCGCGGCTGGCTGTGATTACATTTTCAAGCAATTTGGGTGCATATATCCTGAGACATCAGTACCCAGAACAACCACCTCTGGCCGTAATAACGGCCTTGATACGTCTGGACATTGAGTCAAACAGTGCTTGGATGGCGTGTACAGGTACAGCTGCCTATGCAGCTTCAACACGATACCACAGTTCATCAAGAGTAGTGACTGGCGTATTGTGACGAGCCAGTTACTCGGCCACCATTGACCAGACGTTTTCCATTGGTGAGAGATCTGGACAATGTGCTGGCCAGGGCAGTAGTCGAACATTTTCTGTAACCAGAAGGGTCTGTACAGGACCTGCAACATGGGGTCGTGCATTATCCTGCTGAAATGTAGGGTTTCGCAGGGATCGAATGAAGGGTAGTGCCACGGGCCGTAACACATCTGAAACGTAACGTCCACTGTTCAAAGTGCTGTCAATGCGAACAAGAGGTGACCGAGACGTGTAACCAATGGCACCTCATACCACCACGCCGGGTGATACGCCAGTATGTCGATGACGAATACACGCTTCCAATGTCCGTTCACCGCGATGTCGCCAAACACGGATGCGACCATCATGATGCTGAAAACATAACCTGGAGTCATTCGAAAAAATGACGTTTTGCCATTCGTGCACCCAGGTGCGTCGTTGAGTACACCATCGCAGGCGCTCCTGTCTGTAATGCAGCGTCAAGGGTAACCGCAGCCATGGTCTCCGAGCTGATAGTCCATGCTGCAGCAAACGTCGTCGAACTGTTCGTGCAGATGGTTGTTGTCTTGCAAACGTCCCCATCTGTTAACTCAGGGATCGAGACGTGGCTGCACGATCCGTTACAGCCATGCGGATAAGATGCCTGTCATCTCGACTGCTAGCGATACGAGGCTGTTGGGATCCAGCACGTCGTTCCGTATTACCCTCCCGAACCCACCGATTCCATATTTTGGAAGCAGTCATTAGATATCGACCAACGCGAGCAGCAATGTCGCGATACGATCAACCGCAATCGCGATAGGATACAATCCGACCTTTATCAAAGTCGGAAACGTGATGGTACGCATTTCTCCTCCTTACACGAGGCATCACAACAACGTTTCACCAGGCAACGCCGGTCAACTGCTGTTTGTGTATGAGAAATCGGTTGGAAACTTTCCTCATGTCAGCACGTCGTGGGTGTCGCCACCGGCGTCAACTTTGTGTGAATGCTCTGAAAAGCAAATCATTTGCATATCACAGCATCTTCTTCCTGTCGGTTAAATTTCGCGTCTGTAGCACGTCAATTTCGTGGTGTAGCAATTTTAATGGCCAGTAATGTATATAGAAGGCAGTAAGGTATTAGAGCAAGCATGGTACGCTTCTGCCATCTAGCGGTAACAGTGACGAAAGGAGCTCACTGTATGGTGCTGCTGCCAGACAGATAAATGATAAATCTATAATCGTAGATATATTTTTGAACTTTGCTGTTTAAATAATGACTTGCGAACTGTTATATGTATTTTGTAAAACTGCTTTCATCACTTTAATTGGCATAGACTTACGTAAAAACAAACGTACAGGGTTGTGACTTTAGTTTTAAGACATAATCAGCAGGCAAGGACTTCCCCGCGGAAGGCTTTTGTCGGAAGAATTAACGCCTTTTTACTGAGTAGAACATTCTCTAAGTAGAAGTGGAGAAAAGTCTCGAGAGATATACGAAATGGTGAACAACTAAATTACACTGTGGTGGTAAAATTGAACATAATTGTTGTCAAAGCCTCTGATAGACGACATAAAGTTGCTACTATTAATTCTGCAGTGTTTTAAGCAGCTCTTATCCAGGAAAGAAAGGTGGCTATATATTTTTTGTGGGCCAGTTTGAAGTTGTATGCTGACTTTTGGCATACATTACTTTACAGCAAGATCTATTGTGCTGGCCACGTATGACGATAGAAAGTACTACGACATCCAGGCCACAATTAAAAAAATTGTTCAAATAGCTGTGAGCGCTATGGGACTTAACATATGAGGTCATCAGTCCCCTAGAACTTAGAACTACTTATACGTAACTAACCTAAAGACATCACACACATCCATGCCCGAGGCAGGATTCGAAACTGCGACCACAATTAAAAGCAGCATATTCATCGTAGTGTAACAGTTCTCGTTAGAGGGTCTAAGCAGTGCTCACCATCAATGTAAAGGCTAAAGAATGTTTTTTATTGGTGCAGTTCAGTGTATCAGTGTGTAATAGTTTTCATACTAGGACGACATGTTGTAAAAGTCATGATCTTCTTTCTCTTTTTGTGAAGTTATTTCAGCTGCTTATAAATGTAACAAGTTCTAAATCTCTATTACTGGCAGCACTGAGTAAAACATCGTAATTTTGTTCAATAATCTGTACCAGCTATGTTGGTATGAATATTACTACGAATTGTAAGCAGAAGAAAACATCAATAGCTGCTGTGCAATTTTACTTACCTACAACAGAAAATTGCTGTGGTACATTTCAATCTGCACAATTTCATAAATTTATTTATGCGTGACGAAAGTAACTTCCAGTTTGATAAAGTGCAGGATACAGTGTTTTTTGTTTAATAAAGTGTAATCAATTCATAGCAGGCTTGTTTCAATAAAAAATGTGATGTTGTAATAATAATTACAAAACACATTTCTCAACACCGTGATCAAATATTGCAAAGTAAAATGAAAGTAATGACTGCTAGGTGCACTTCTAATAATAGCACCAGCACAGTAGCTAAGCATTTTCAATGCTTAACAGGTTATGTTCACTGATTATTTCATAGTACATTCTTTTATATGTGTACCAGGTTTACAACAGAAGTGTTTTTTGCAGATGAAAGTACATGTATGTAACTCAGTACATTATAGTGTCCATGTTAATCATTTGCAGTGTAACATTGGCATCTCAAAGTACTGTCCATTAATATTCACCGCTTTTAATAAAGTTAGTTTCGGCTCTTTTAATTAAGATTCTATTTATGTGGTAAGATAGAAGCTCTGCATCCTAGGGAGACAGATCAGTAAAGTAAATGCTGATTCCTTATTACACGCGAGTGTCTGCTGACGAACATTTACGGGTCTGATCGCCGCTCACGCTCAGTATTAGATGAATACGTATCTATATTAGGATAAACCGGGTGGGGCATTGCACACTCCATGGATTGCCTTTTTGTTCTGTTTTGAAGTGAAGAACTCATGTTTCATCGCCTTTGTCGATCTTCGACAAGAAATTGTCACCATCATCCTCCTAAGACGCAAACGATTCCTCACAGATGGTCGTTCGTTGCTCTTTGTGGTCTTCTGTTCGGAGACAAGGAAGTCAGTGGGCACGTGCTTGTGAGTTCCCCAAGTGCCAATAGAGATGTCCAATAGAGCCGCGAGGTGTTTGACTGCGATCCATCGATCACTCCGAATGTGACTGTTCACAAGTTCCAACATTGCAGGAGGGAAACTTTTGTGCGTCCGGCCAACACACTGGAGATCGTACAGGTTTGCCCGATCTTGTTGCGATGACGATAGACGCCCCGCCCAACGACTCAACGTGCTTTTGTGCACTGGTAGGTCTTCGTAGACATTCTGCAAGCGCCTATGAACATCTGTGATGCTCTGGTTTTCCGCCAAAAGAAACCCAATGACAGTTCTCCGCTTGAAACGCCCCTCTGTTAAAGACTCCATTTAGATGGCTACGTATAGCTCCTCCACCTATCGGAGCTTCACGAAACTATAGGGGCTAAAGTGGGAATATTCCACGATGATCCGCTCAAACACCGCAGTTTTTTGACCGACATTGGCAGAGGGAAAAAATATTTTGCGGTACTTATTGAACGCCCCCTGGTACTACAGCTGCGCAAGAGCGGGGATAGGTCCTTTGCAGTGTTCAAATATTAGCGCCTTTTTCTTCTTGGTTTAAGCACTCTGTTAATACTCTGTCCTTTGAATACTCTGGTTTATAGGTCCAACCACTCGCAACTTCCGTCCTCACGACTTCTGCCTTACCATTTACGACCGTCCTATCCAGTTAACTATCACACTAAAACACCTCTGACTAACACTTGACCGCCAACAAATATGGAAGCCCCACCTATTAACCATTCAACAGAAATCCTAAAATTACTAAAACTCCTAACCGGCCTAAGATGCGGTTGCACCCTTCAACAATCATCCACACTTACAAGGCCCTCATCCGACCCATGCTTTGCTATACCAATGTGACGTGGACTTCCGCTTCTCCTTTTTATCAGCCGTACAGATCCTCCAACGCCAAGCATTCCACTTTGCCTTTTGGATCTGCTTACGCTCCCCCAGCCGCATCCTCTACCGACTTATAAAATCTTGAACACCTCCAAATATCCTACGTTACCTATAAACTCGACACTGCCCACATCTATCTCCCCCCTCAATGCTCCTGGTACTCTGCCGCGTCTCTACTACTACATTTCCCCCAACACTACACCTCTCTCAACAAAACTTTAATCACTGTCGCTGTCTTTTTCTTCTAGAGTCCTTGTTCAAGTGTGGCGGTGCCGATATTCCTCGGAATAAAACGTATAATTTGTTTAAATATTCTCGCGTCGTCTGCAAAGCTCTCTCTCTCTCTCTCTTTGCGCAGTAGTATATTTAGTTCCTGCGATATCTTCAAGTTATGTATGTTACAATATTCCGCAACATAAGATGTAATAACTAATGAAGCAGTTCGTGTTCAACGACAAAGGGTATCCGTGCACCAGGGATGGGAATGGGGGAGGCCGCGCGTATTTCCAAGGCGACGGGAAGTGCTTAGCAGCTACACATGACTGTGCCGTAAGCCAACGCGGAAATTTGGCGGCAGGTAGCTCGGCGCATTGCCTGCCCAATTCACTGGGCCCATTGGAAGAGGCCGCGCGGCAGAGGGGCTGAACGTCTTGCCTCTTGCGCTTCGGCTGGACTTTTATCGAATGATCTAAATTTACAGCACACGCATTTATCAGTGTTAGTTGCGAAGCGTTACTTGGCCCTTATTCGTCCTCACCAAATTTCAATGATATTGACACAGTCCTCAGATGCTAATATACACCTCCCTCTCCAGCACAGATATCTCGTCCATTGAACACAGTAAACAATTACATCAGTCCTCCCAGTCCAGCAGCTAGACAGAGGCTGAGTCCTTTTCCCGTCATTTTTCCTCTAGACCGCCACCTTGGATTACGTCATGGGAGGGGAGAGGGGGGGGGGGTGGACGACAGCACCCTCTAGTGGTGGTCTGTGAAGTAGGTCTGTTGGACTCCAGACCTCACACTGGATGGAGCTACTGCCTATGACACCTCAAATTGTTTAAATAAACAATGCTTAAAAAATAAAGACTTACATTCGTCCTATCCAGCAACCCAGCACAGACTGAGTGCTTTTCCACCAACTTCCAGAAGGGGACGGGGAGGGGACTAGGTTAGTGGAGGATGCCCAATTGACCTATTTTCCCACAAAAATTTGAACATCCACCATGACGTCATTGTGACGTTGCCACATCTATCGCCGCCATCTTGGACCCGCCATCTTTAATAAATCTGACAACAATCTGACGTTTCCCTACTACTGACAGGTATGGAGACACCCTCGTGAATCCATGGACCCTGCATGTCAGCAGGAGACTGTTCAAGCTCGCAGAGCTCTGTAATGGTGTGGGGAGTGTGCAATTGGAGTGTTATGGAACCCTTGATACGTCTAGATACGGCTCTGACAGGTGACATGTGCGTAAGCATCCATTCATGTCCATTGTACATTCCAACGGACGAAAATCCCAGCAGGACAATGTGACACCTCATACGTCCAGAATTGCTACAGAGTGGCTCCAGGAACACTCTTCTAAGTTTATACACTTCCGCTGTCCACCAAACTTACCAGCTATGAACATTATTGAGTGTATCTGGGATGCATCGCAACGTGCTGTTAAGAAGAGACCTCCGACCCCTCGTACTCTTACGGATTTATTGACAGTCCTGCAAGATCCATGACGTCAATTCCTTCCAGCAGTACTTCAGACATTAGTCGAGTCCCTGCCATGTCGTGCTGCGGCACTTCTGCGTGCTCGCTGTGGCCCTACACGATATTAGGCAGGTGTACCGATTTCTTTGGCTATTCAGTGTATCTGGCACATAAATCGATATTATAATAATACTCCATAAATATGAAAAACTAAAAGTGCAGCATAACTGTAAGGTAACACTGATTTTATAAAATAAGTAAAAACTATACATACAACCATATAAAAAAATCAAGCTACCATCAGTATATATATATATATATATATATATATATATATATATATATATATATATATATATATACAGGGTGTTTCCAAAATGACCGGTATATTTGAAACGGTAATAAAAACTAAACGAGCAGCGATAGAAATACACCGTTTGTTGCAATATGCTTGGGACAACAGTACATTTTCAGGCAGACAAACTTTCGAAATTACAGTAGTTACAATTTTCAACAACAGATGGCGCTGCGGTCTGGGAAACTCTATAGTACGATATTTTCCACATATCCACCATACGTAGCAATAATATGGCGTAGTCTCTGAATGAAATTACCCGAAACCTTTGACAACGTGTCTGGCGGAATGGCTTCACATGCAGATGAGATGTACTGCTTCAGCTGTTCAATTGTTTCTGGATTCCGGCGGTACACCTGGTCTTTCAAGTGTCCGTCCCCACAGAAAGAAGTCACAGGGGTTCATGTCTGGCGAATAGGGAGGCCAATCCACGCCGCCTCCTGTATGTTTCGGATAGCCCAAAGCAATCACACGATCATCGAAGTATTCATTCAGGAAATTAAAGACGTCGGCCGTGCGATGTGGCCGGGCACCATCTTGTATAAACCACGAGGTGTTCGCAGTGTCGTCTAAGGCAGTTTTTACCGCCACAAATTCATGAAGAATGTCCAGATAGCGTGATGCAGTAATCGTTTCGGATCTGAAAAATGGGGCAATGATTCCTTTGGAAGAAATGGCGGCCCAGACCAGTACTTTTTGAGGATGCAGGGACGATGAGACTGCAACATGGGGCTTTTCGGTTCCCCATATGCGCCAGTTCTGTTTATTGACGAAGCCGTCCAGGTAAAAATAAGCTTCGTCAGTAAACCAAATGCTGCCCACATGCATATCGCCGTCATCAATCCTGTGCACTATATCGTTAGCGAACGTCTCTCGTGCAGCAATGGTAGCGGCGCTGAGGGGTTGCCGCGTTTGAATTTTGTATGGATAGAGGTGTAAACTCTGGTGCATGAGACGATACGTGGACGTTGGCGTCATTTGGACCGCAGCTGCAACACGGCGAACGGAAACCCAAGGCCGCTGTTGGATCACCTGCTGCACTAGCTGCGCGTTGCCCTCTGTGGTTGCCGTACGCGGTCGCCCTACCTTTCCAGCACGTTCATCCCTCACGTTCCCAGTCCGTTGAAATTTTTCAAACAGATCCTTTATTGTATCGCTTTTCGGTCCTTTGGTTACATTAAACCTCCGTTGAAAACTTCGTCTTGTTGCAACAACACTGTGTTCTAGGCGGTGGAATTCCAACACCAGAAAAATCCTCTGTTCTAAGGAATAAACCATGTTGTCCACAGCACACTTGCACGTTGTGAACAGCACACGCTTACAGCAGAAAGACGACGTACAGAATGGCGCACGCACAGACTGCGTTGTCTTCTATATCTTTCACATCACTTGCAGCGCCATCTGTTGTTGAAAATTGTAACTACTGTAATTTCGAAAGTTTGTCCGCCTGAAAATGTACTGTTGTCCCAAGCATATTGCAACAAACGGTGTATTTCTATCGCTGCTCGTTTAGTTTTTATTGCCGTTTCAAATATACCAGTCATTTTTGACACACCCTGTATATATATATATATATAAAACGTGTTTCCGTAAAACATATTGAACGAAGCTGAACATTGCTTATGGCGTTGGACTCACTTTCCAAAGAAGCGATGTTCATATCCCATTCCGTCGACTCAGATCTGAAGTTTGCATTGTTTCCCTTGAAGACTGATGCGAGGATAGTTCCCCATCCTTCCCATACCCGAGTTTGTGTTTCTTCATCGTCATTTACATCGTCAACGGGATCCTAAACCTTAATGATTATTTCCCTTGTAAGACATATCTTTAAGGCTGTTTGTAGATTTCCTAGGTGTAATGCAATCTTAGATCATTTCAGTTTGTAGCTACATACATATCAGTGCTTAATTTTGCCATGGAAATCTTCGCCCTTGGCTGAGAGAGAATTTCTATACAACGTACCATTGTTCATAGGCCCTGTCGATTTCCTACATGTTGATGTGAGCTCTCAGTGTGAAGGTTTGCGTGGTGTTGCTCAGGAGGACTGTAATATGCACAATCATAGATTCGTATAAAAAGGTAAGTAAACACAACTACCCTAAACTATCAAATCAGTTTTGCTGACATCACAGTTTATTGCAGTTTCCAAACATTATATACTTATCAGTGGAAGTATCTAAATGTCACAAGTATTTGGATCACACAGTATGCCAATAACCATCTCAACTTATTTCCACCACATGCAAGAACGTAAAAATAGTTTTTAGCCATCACTGCATTAAATTACGTCACTATTTTACTTCATATGTTACACAAACGATAATATGACCATTAGTTCTTTAAGCCAGCCGGGAGTAATAAATTACAGTACATCATATGAACTAGAGTTGTTGACAAATTATCGATATCGTTTCGAAGAATGATCGATACGTACAGACGTTTTTCACCGATGTCGAAATGGCAATATCGGGTGCGGAAAATTTTATTTTATATTATATTTTCGCAATTTTCGAAAAATATTTGAAGTAGATCTTTTGAAATTGTAGTAGAACACAATTTTTCTTTCACTGTGTGAAGAAGACTTACTACTTTCTGAGCTTTCAGCAGATGCAGTCTTTCTCTTTGACTGTGTGAAGCAAGTATAGATGACACAAAGAAAGACGTAACTGGCGCTATCGGTGTTAGCGACAGAAACTGCAACGTTTAACTTCACCACGCAATTTTAAGACTACAATTGCTAGGTCACTGGTGTTTGCAGAAATGAAAAAACAGGGAAGTCGACGTGAAGTGTTCCGGATAAATTTGATATGTGACGAAACCGTACGACTGAACAATCAGACACTTTTTATTGTGACGCTTACCTGCAGTTACCATTGTTAGCAAAGTGATTATCGCCAAGCGTGCACGTACATCATTTTCCTATCAATTCTTACTCTAACGGGGTAAGCAGCCTGCTAGCTTGTTGATGTGCAGAATATCTACTAATAACTCAATACTTAAATATACAGCTCTAGAACTGGTAGTATACGTACAATGCGCAGCCGATATTTCTTATAGCCAGTACGTTGATAATTTTTCCGTTGATCTGTCGCTATATCGATAATGTTTTTCGATATATCGAGATTCTGTGTTGGCGTTTTCAAATATCGATATACTGGATTCTCCATATTATTAAAAATATCATCAGTACTAATATGAACAATGTATTCTAGACATTAGATGGGAGTGTGAGATATCTGATATAGAGGGACTGAACTGAATCGGGGAGGAAAGAAATTTATGGCACAGCTTGACTGAAAGAATGAATTGGTTTGGTAATGTGGAGAACTAATTAGGAGGGGGCTGTGGGGGTTAAAAACGCACAGGGAGACCAAGGCTTGACTATAGAGTGTGGGTTGCAGTAGTTATGCAGTGAGAGTGAAAATGTGTGCCACACTGAGGCTCGAAATCTGTACCCTTACTCGTGTCATCTGGACCATCAGGGTATTAGTCACGACCTTATTATCTCAGACCAATGCAGCCGAACTTCTTTATGATCTGCTATGCACTCGTAAGGCTCAGTGAAGTGAAGAGAGAGACAGAGAGAGAAAGTGTGTGTGTGTGTGTGTGTGTGTGTGTGTGTGTATGTGTGTGTGTGTGTGTATTTTAGGTGTTGGGCTGTATTTATGAATTTGTGTGAGTTATTATTCAGGTATTTATAAAATTACGTTTGCTCTTCAAATAATAATCATGTTTACCATTTTGTTTAGTGTAGCTTCACTTATTTATACAGCCATAAAGTAATTGAGAGCTTCTAGTGTATCCTAGTTCAACTGTGTAATTAACATGGGCTGCTTTATCGCGCAGTTAAAACCGATATGTCAGACACTGACTACTCCCGATTATTTCCATGTAGCAACGTTTGGTAGCAGCATGGTCTAGGGTGTCTTGTCATAGTCCGCGCGGCACCCCCCATCCCCCGTCGGAGGTTCGAGTCCTCCTTCGGTCATGAGTGTGTGTGTGTGTTGTTAGTTTAAGTATACATCTATATATATTTACTATGTATTTATTTACGGGATCCTACTACCGCCACCAGAAGCTTCCGAGTCGTCTTCGCGTAATGAATGTAAGGGAGACTCCCTCTAAACCGTTTGCTCTGAGGATCAATCGTGTGCCGTGAATCATTTTTAAGTGTGCCTTGAGACTCGGAACGTCCCAATGGGCAGGAGGATCCTCGAATAATGCGCCTAAATAGTTCGATAGTCGTGTGCGGAACAATTGATGGTGGCGGAATGCCTCATGAGTTGTTGTCGGGTCGACCCACAAGTCCAGAGCGTTTTCGGGAGCGGCTTGCAAAATGTAATACAGCACCATGCCCTTCAGCCAGTTAACGGCGCTCGATCGTGTAGTGGGAAAGTAAGTGGTATCTGGGTGTAGGAGTTCGTCTGGCTTTCGTCGCAACAGCAGCGCCAGCATACGTTGTACAAGATCCCAGCATCTGCCTGTCACAGCACATGTCAGGCGGTGCGCATCCGAATCTACGACGGCACAGTGCGGACACAAAGGGTCGTCGGTGAGATGGATGGAATGGAGGCGCTGGCGTGTGACAAATTTGCCGTTCACTACCACATACCATAGGGAACGAGGGTACGTCGGCAGGTATGGGGTGTGGACAGCTCGTCACACCCTGGTTCTGCAGATGGTTGGATGTTGTTGTTGGACGTTGTTACGTGGTTGTCGTGCCTGATAGATGCGGTAGTAATCTTTCGTGTTCGGCGTCCTCGTCGTCCGAAGATACTCGGTCATGTAACTTAGTTCCACCAGAAAATCGCGGATGTGGGCAAGAGACGGAGCTATGTGACCCACGGCGACCGGTGGACGAATATCTCGCGGCGCGACGATCTGTAGCAGCGTCCGCGTCAAAAATGGGTCAAATGGCTCTGAGCACTATGGGACTTAACATCTGAGGTCATCAGTCCCCTAGACTTAGAACTACTTAAACCTATAACTAACCTAAGGACGTTACACACATTTGTGCCTGAGGCAGGATTCGAACCTGCGACGTAGGGGTCGCGCGGTTCCAGACTGAAGCGCGTCCCCGTCAAACTGTTGTTGGTCGCGGTCCATGCAAGCCGCATAATCCGTAGGTACAATTCCCGCACGCGGTTGTGGACGTGAGTCAACCCCAGGCCCCTTGCCAGTGGAGGCCTCGTTAAAGTAGAGTAGCGAACTTTGAATATATGATCTGCACTCACATATTGTCCGTACGCCGCCTGGAAAGTGCGGGCCATGGCGGCTACTAGAAGGAAAATGTGCGCAATATAATTAAGTTTGGACACACTGAGCCACCGAGGGCACAGAGGATAGTGCGCTTGCAGGGACTTATCGCTTGCACGCTCCCCGTGAGACCTACATTCCCAACATGTACACACCACTACATTCGTAGTGAGCCTAATAGATGAAACTTCCTGGCAGATTAAAACTGTGTGCTGGACCGAGACTCGAACACAGGACCTTTGCCTTTCGCGGGCAAGTGCTCTACCACTGAGCTACCCCAGCACGACTCACGCCCCGTCCTCACAGCTTTACTTCTGCTAGTACCTCGTCTCCTACCTTCCAAACTTAACAGAAGCTGGAATGAGAGTTTCTCACTCTGCAGCGGAGTGTGTGCTGATATGAAACTTCCTGGCAGATTAAAACTGTGTGCCCGACCGAGACTCGAACTCGGGACCTTTGCCTTTCGCTGGCAAGTGCTCTACCATCTGAGCTACCGAAGCACGACTCACGCCCCGTCCTCACAGCTTTACTTCTGCCAGTACCTCGTCTCCTACCTTCCAAACTTAACATAAGCTCTTCTGCGAACCTTGCAGAACTACTACTCCTGAAAGAAAGGATATTGCGGAGACATGGCTTAGCCACAGCCTGGGGGTTGTTTCTAGAATGAAATTTTCACTCTACAGCGGAGTGTGTGCTGATATGAAACTTCCTGGCAGATTAAAACTGTGTGCCCGACCGAGACTCGAACTCGGGACCTTTGCCTTTCGCTGGCAAGTGCTCTACCATCTGAGCTACCGAAGCACGACTCACGCCCCGTCCTCATGGCTTTACTTCTGCCAGTACCTCGTCTCCTACCTTCCAAACTTAAGGAAGTTTCATATCAGCGCACACTCCGCTGTAGAGTGAAAATTTCACTCTAGAACCTAATACATGTTTGCCCATCACACTCATTACTCGTACAGGTTAATCTGTAAGTAGGCTGTTTAGGTTTTTTTATTGGTAACGCCACCTCTGTATAAAAATCACTGGCTGTGCTGTGTGTCAGTTTAAGCTCAGTCTTGTATAAATTGTTCAAAGGGGACGTTTCAAATCTACCAAGTCCCGTACGAGTCGGGGCATGGCGTGTGCGTTCGCACAAGAAGGTCAATGGCCGGGTGACTATTTTTAACTACATATGAAGGCAGTATCTGTTCCCGAAATAACAGATACGAACGCACACGCTATGCAAACGGGTTCGAGTCCCGGTCGGGGCACACATTTTCAACATGTCCCTAATGATGTATATCAATGCCTGTTTGCAGCTAGGGTGTCGATTTAATTATCATTTCATTCTAGAGAAGCTGCACGGTCATCAATGGTATCTGTTCTTTCGGGAACGGATACTACCTTCATGTATTCGAGATGCTCTATCACATATTCACGATCTGGCCATCTTAGAACTTTCTCGATGTTCTCCGCCAATCCCATGTAATGCGGATCCCATACCGCGCAGCAGTACTCCAGAAGAGAACGGACAAGGGTAATGTAAGCAGTCTCTTTACTAGACCTGTTTCATCTTCTAATTGTTCTACCAATAAAACGCAGTCTTCCGTTAGCTTTCCCCATAACATTATTTATGTGATCGTTCCAATTTGAATTATTTGTAACTCTAATCCCTATGTATTAGTTGAACTGACAGTCTTTAGATTTTTATGATTTGTCGTGTAACCGAAATTCAACGAGTTTCTTTTCGTACTCATGTGGATGATCTCACACTTTTCATTATTTAGAGGCAATTGACACTTTTCGTACCATATGGATATCTCACGTATTTTCTCAGTTGGTTGTGATTTTCCAATGACTTTACAAGACGATAACTGAGTGCGTCATCTGCAAACAATGTAAGTGGGTGGCTCAGATTGTCTCCTAAATTGTTTATGTAGATCAGTAACAGCAAACGGCCTATAAACCCTCCATGGGGGACGCCAAATATTGCATCCGTTTTATTCGATGACTTTCCATCGAGTATTACAAACTGTGACCTTTCTGGCAGGAACTCACGAATCCAGCCGCACAACTGAGACGATATTCAATAGCCACGCAATTTGGTTAGAAATCTCTTCAGAGGAACTCTGTCAATAATCTTCTGGAAATCTAGAAGTGTGGAATCAGTTTGGGATTCCCTGTCAATAGCACTTATTAGTACTCCGTGCGAGTAAGGTGCTAGTTGTGTTTCACGAGTACGATATTTTCTGAATCAGTGCTTACTATTTGTCAATAGATCGAGGTAACTCATAATATTCAAACACAGTATATGTTTCAGAATCCAACAGCAAATCTACGTCAGTGCTACGCGCCTGCAATTCAGCGGATTACTCCTCCTTTCTAGGGTATTGATGTGACATGTGCAACTTCCTGGTCTTTATGTACAGGGCGATTGTAGCGATTTCATAAATTCACTGTAGCTCCATTCATTGACATATGGTCACGACACACTACAGATACGTAGAAAAACTCATAAAGGTTTGTTCGGCTGAAGCCGCACTTCAGGTTTCTGCCGTCAGAGCGCTCGAGAGCGCAGAGAGACAAAATGGCGACAGGAGCCGAGAAAGCGCATGTCGTGCTTGAAATGCACTCACATCAGTCAGTCATAAAAGTGCAACGACACTTCAGGACGAAGTTTAAAAAAGATCCACCAACTGCTAACTCCATTCGGCGATGGTATGCGCAGTTTAAAGCTCCTGGATGCCTCTGTAAGGGGAAATCAAAGGGTCGGCCTGCAGTGAGCGAAGAAACGGTTGAACGCGTGCGGGCAAGTTTCACGCGTAGCCCGCGGAAGTCGACGAATAAAGCAAGCAGGGAGCTAAACGTACCACAGCCGACGGTTTGGAAAATCTTACGGAAAAGGCTAAAGCAGAAGCATTACCGTTTACAATTGCTACAAGCCCTGACACCCGATGACAATGTCAAACGCTTTGAATTTTCGGCGCAGTTGCAACAGCTCATGGAAGAGGATGCGTTCAGTGCGAAACTTGTTTTCAGTGATGAAGCAACATTTTTTCTTAATGGTGAAGTGAACAGACACAATGTGCGAATCTGGGCGGTAGAGAATCCTCACGCATTCGTGCAGCAAATTCGCAATTCACCAAAAGTTAACGTGTTTTGTGCAATCTCACGGTTTAAAGTTTACGGCCCCTTTTTCTTCTGCGAAAAAAACGTTACAGGACACGTGTATCTGGACATGCTGGAAAATTGGCTCATGCCACAACTGGAGACCGACAGCGCCGACTTCATCTTTCAACAGGATGGTGCTCCACCGCACTTCCATCATGATGTTCGGCATTTCTTAAACAGGAGATTGGAAAACCGATGGATCGGTCGTGGTGGAGATCATGATCAGCAATTCATGTCTTGGCCTCCACGCTCTCCCGACTTAACCCCATGCGATTTCTTTCTGTGGGGTTATGTGAAAGATTCAGTGTACAAACCTCCTCTACCAAGAAACGTGCCAGAACTGCGAGCTCGCATCAACGATGCTTTCGAACTCATTGATGGGGACATGCTGCGCCGAGTGTGGGAGGAACTTGATTATCGGCTTGATGTCTGCCGAATCACTAAAGGGGCACATATCGAACATTTGTGAATGCCTAAAAAAACTTTTTGAGTTTTTGTATGTGTGTGCCAAGCATTGTGAAAATATCTCAAATAATAAAGTTATTGTAGAGCTGTGAAATCGCTTCAATCATTTGTAGTAACCCTGTACTTATCTTTCGTCGAGGGAGCTGTTGCATGTGACTGCTTAGTATGGAGTTATTATATCAGCATACTCTTAAAGAAATCTAATTGGTATATAGCCTGGACCGGAAGACTTGTCTTTGTTAAGTGATTTAAGCTGCTTCACAACACCACTAACTTACTCATGTTGGCAGCAGTTCTTCATTCGAATTCAGAAATATTTACGTCGTCTTCTTTGGTGAAGAAATTTCGGAAACTGTATTTAGTAAGACGAGGCTTTCTCTAGTGGCAGAGTAATATAAACATGGCTATCGCCCAGTGAAAGTATTGCTTGTGCCTTGCTGCTGGTGTACTTTACATACGATCAGAATGTCTTTGGATTTTCTGCCAGATTTCGAGACGTAGTTCCTTTGGGGAAACTATTAAGAGCATTTCGCATTAAATTTCGAGCTACTGTAAACCTTCGCCAATCTTGAGAGATTTTGCGTACTGTTAAATCTGGCACTGCTCTTTCATTGTTCTGCCACAGTGTTCCGATCTTTTTTGTGTACCATAGCGGATCAGTTCCGCCACTTGTTAGTTTATTTGATACATATTTCTCAATTGCTATCAGTATTATTTCTACCTGGTCTACGCTTACGTATTATCACGAACCACTTCAACATCAACTAAGGCTTCAAGATTATGCACTATAGCGCCGAAACTGGTAACTAAACAATAAATAAGATCGTTAAGGACGGCTGTAGGCGTTCCATTTTCTTACGGTAGTAAACGACCGTGGTCCACTAGACCTCCAGTCAAAAGGATGGATATACAAAAACTTACGCAGCTAGTTCGGAATTAACGGAGACTATCTCTTAGGAAGGTATCAATCGAAGTTTTGTCTGCTTTTAAATACTTGTCTGCTTTTAAATACTCGCTTTATTTTTGGTGGGTCTGAATGTTATGGTATTCACTCTCGCTACAACGACCTTGTGGTCATTAATCCCTGTATCCGTAATGTTGCTTCCTATTTACTCGGTATTATTTGTTGCTAAGAAGTCATTTATGTTTTCTCAGCCGTTTACGCGTCGAGTGGGCTCCTGAACTAATTCTTCAAAATAATTTTTGGAAAGTATTCAGTACCATTTCGGACCTTGTTTTACACCCTTCATCAGCTTTGAACTTGTATTTTCGCCAAAATGTCGAGGGTAGATTAGTCACCATCAGGTCCAACTGTATGAGAGGGGTATGTACTTGAAACGACTCTGAATCTGAATCGTTGCACATCACTTCGATAACAGAATCGTTCAAATTATCTATGGAACATGTAACTAAGTAACCAACTATTTGATTCTGAGGTTTTCTTTGAACCTTTCAGCAACTGCATCAACTGAGTCAGGGGGTTGGTAAAGGAAACCAATTATTAATTTATTCCAGTTGTGGAGTAAACCTCTACCGATACTAGCTACAGGAACTACCGACGTTAAGTTCGCTACAAAATAAACTATTTCTAACAGCAACTGTTAATATCGTCTGCCAATTCATTTACTGTTAGCCATCCAAAATGCAACACCAAGAAGGACCGCAGATATCACAGGCCAATTAATTTGAGAGATAATATATTGTACAAAGATCAAATGATTGAAAATACAGCCCCAAGTTAAGAGAGGAAAATGATGAAATCAGTACTGGGTCGTTGCCGCCATTGCTGGTTATATCCGCTGGTACACGCCTCAGCATTGCATCAAAGAGGCTCCAGATGTGTTGTTGGGGTATAGTGGCCGATGCTGCTTCCACGTACTGCCAAAGTTGACCTGGTGTAGCAGTGGGTCATGTGTACCAGCCCAGTCGTTTACTCAATCATCGAACAGACGTTTTCGATAGGCGAGAGATCGAGAGAACAGGGAGGCCAAGACAGCAGTTCAATCCAGTTGGCAACGAAGAAGTCTTGAACATTGTGTGACGCGAGTTCGCTCATTATCACGTTGCAGTGTTGTGAGGTGCCGGGGCTAACAGTGTATTTAACACTAAATTCTTCTAGAATCTACATATGTAAATGATGCTCTAAGCCCCCCCTATTCTAACTCTGACTTTTGCTGTTGCACAAGGATTAAAAAAAATACGCGAACTGACTCTAATCAACCCTGCCAGTGGAGTAGAAGAGAGTTTGGCACCTGCAATAATTTAATTTGATAAATAAGTTAAATAAACGAGGGTTTCATTAACATAGTGAGGAATGATAGGGTTGCTCTACCGATTAACGGAATGAAAGTTCTGTCCAAAATAACAACATGATTTATTAAGACTAAACACAAAATAATAAACAAAAACACATGAAACATTTACAATACATCAAATTGGCTCAAAGTGGATACTCAAACAAACGCTGTGAATGTGAAGTTGTCCCTAAACTAGATTGTGAGGATTATGACGAAGTGGTATGTGGAGCCAATTCCTTGCCACTCAAATCTTAAGAGAGACACACAGCTAACCCAACATTAATTGCTGCTACCCAAGACAGAACAAAGTTAGAAAAAGACGAACTGGCGCGCTCTGCTGAGCTCTGATTATCACCTAGGAAAATCCCTGTCTGCCGGTGCTGCGGACATAAATTACCAATCTGTCTTCTTAACTGCAAGAACACGATTTGGCGTACCGGAGGCGATGGCTGGTTGCTTCGACGTCCTCGACCGAAAAGGCAAGAGCTGACTACCTAGAGCACCCGTACAGGCCAAACACACAACATTCCCGCCCCCACGACAGTGGCCGTGGTTAAACGTTCCAATCAGCAACTCGAAAACCGGCGGAAAATTCCACTCTATTGCCGGAGCACTACCATTCCACCAATGGACATTCTTGGCGCCGATTTCTGCGCTGATTTTGCTACGTCACGGAGCTATGCCCTGAGCAAGCCAATCACAGTTACTATTTTGCAGAAAGTGCGGGAATTTTCCCGCCACAACTGCCTGGGTACACAAGTTATTCCCACGCCTCGCTGGTAGCCTGCCAGAAAGTGTTTTCGCTAAGTTTCTGCGAAGTAACGGAACCTCTAGCCCAGCCACTACTTCAGACCCCTCCGAGCGTGTCTTTTGACAATGTCGGCGTCTGCAAAGCATTCACTCGACTTCGTCACACCCGTCGGCTTAACCCTTTCCAGATCAGCAGAGCCCGCCTGTCACCGGACCACCCGGGTGATGAGAGACGCTGCGTGGGAAGTCCGCGTGTGAAGGAATAGCAACTTTTCACTGCATGCAATTAGAGAGGAAAATCGTAAGATAGAAATATGAGAGGGGGCTCATGCCACCTCTCAGTGTGACCGTCGGCAAGCTCCGATGATATGCAAGAACAACAGGCTCCAACATGTCAGAGATGTCACACTAGCTGCTTAGCTTACCGGCATTGCGTTCGAGGAGGGTGCGGGAGTTGAACCCAGTACCTCCCGAAACCACAAACCTGTTGCAGGGCCATTATGGCAACGCGTAAGGCAACACTTCGACAGTCCCTCACCATAGTTTCTCCAGACTCTAATCCGACCATCGTGCCATTCGGTTGTACATGTCCGCCGCCCATCGCACCATTGCCGGGGCAAACTCCTGTGGCCTTGACACTGTGTTAAACGCGACAAGGGCCGGGCGCCTTGCAGACACTCAGTTGAAATCGACATCGAATCATTCATGCGGACGCGGCTTGTTACGCAACAGATCGAATTTGTTATGTGCAAGGTGATCAAGGGCAGATTAGAGGGTGGGGGGGGGGGCAAGGAGATGGGGGCGGTCGCCCCCTCAGAGTTGAAACTAAATGAAAATCAAATGGTAATATTTGTAATATGCGCCAAAGTTAAGTACGCAAATTTAGAGTGCTGGTCATAGGATTTAGTGATTTAATTCAGTATTCTCCAAGCCATCTTAGTTTGTGTGCCCGAGAAAATGTACTACCTGTACCAGCGACTTGCGCTCCCCTCCTGTTCGAATTGTGGGCGCCAAATATTAGAAGGGCTTTCCAATCTGCCACAGCAGCACGCTTTACAATTATAATTTGCAATATATACAGGGTGCGTCAAAAAAATGTATGCACACTTTGAAGCGTCATAGAAAATTTATTTCCCGTTCTACAATGTTAAATTTCGTAAATGGAAAGCTTAAAGTCCAATTGGAAAAATAAATGTAGTTTACAAATGTGATTAATGTTCAAACTGGTGGCCTTTAGCATCAATATATGTCTGAGTACGAGTCACCACTGCTTCCGTGCATCGTACCAAAGTGTCCAATGAGATTTCTGCGCACACCGCCTGAATCTCATTCCAAAGTGTGTCCAGGTTACGTGGTTTGCGTTTGTACACCTCATCTCTTACTGTGCCCCATAAGAAGAAATCTAGCGGCGTGAGGTCTGGAGAGCGTGCAGGAAACTCGATTGGTCCCCTGCGTCCTATCCACTAGCCCGGCACATGATAGCGCGGCGGGGCGCCATCTCGTTGGAAATAAAACTCATCATTACCGTATAATGCACGAATGGCAGGGAATATGGAGTCAGCAAGCACTGTTAGGTACGTTTCTCCAGTAACAGTACCTTCAAAGCGGAAAGGCCCAATGAGCCCCTTGCAGACAAACCACACCACACATTTACCCCAGGCAAATTCACAGCCTTTTCAACTGTAATGTGAGGATTATCTTCAGCCCAGTACACACAATTGTGCCTATTGACAGTTCCATTGAGTTTGAATTGGGCTTCATCCGACCAAATTATGCTACCCATAAATCCCGGTTCACGTCTCACCATCTCCTGAACCCATTCACAAAATTCCAACCTTCGATCTGGATCGTCGTCACTTAGCTGTTGCACTAGCCTTGGAATGTACACACGAAACTTGCCTTTCTTCAGAATGCGTAGCACACTACTAGCACTTACATTACCCTCACGTGCCGCTTGCCTTGAAGATTTTTGAGGCGAACGCTGAAACAGTTCCAAGACCGCAGTTGTGGAATCATCACTTGTAGCTGTACGAGGTCGCCCTGATCGACCTTGTAGAACGGGAAATAAATTGTCTATGACAGTTCAAAGTGTGTATACATTTTTTGACGCACCATATATATATATATATATATATATATATATATATATATATATATAGAGAGAGAGAGAGAGAGAGAGAGAGAGACACTAAACTGGCAAAAACATAACTGTCAACAAATTAAGAACTATAGTTTAGCCGGCCGCGGTGGTCTCGCGGTTCTCGGCGCTCAGTCCGGAACCGCGGGACTGCTACGGTCGCAGGTTCGAATCCTGCCTCGGGCTTGGATGTGTGTGATGTCCTTAGGTTAGTTAGGTTTAAGTAGTTCTAAGTTCTAGGGGACTGATGACCTCAGAAGTTAAGTCCCATAGTGCTCAGAGCCATTTTTGAACTATAGTTTACGGCAAGCTGAGAGAGAGAGAGAGAGAGAGAGAGAGAGAGAGAGAGAGAGAGAGAGTGAGTGAGTGAGTGATGTATACGTGCGTATGATAAATCCCTTCCCACAAAAATACTTCTTTCCTTCATACCTGCCCTGTGTTATAACAGATGACCTGCCACTGATCTCATTTGTACTAAGACTGTAGTACACTCGAGGTGCCTATTTGCTTCCACCGCACTGAATTGAATGCATAAGTTCTAATAAGCGTTCTCCAGCCTGCAGTCTTCTACAGTTGTTGTGCCCTGCGCAGAAAACAGCGCGTAGGTCGTGAATCCGTTGAGACTGTAAGAAACTCTTTGCGAGGAACTGTTGTTTTAGGAATAATTAAATTTCCACTCAGTTTATTTATACGGGATGCCACTCGCTTTTTATTAGCAGAACACGAGGAACTGCACAATTACATTCCACTTTAGAGTCACAAGTAATTTCTATTCTTCAATAAATTAATGAACTGCGCATTTCCGTAATTACTGTCACACTTTCCTGAACTATATGTTCCAGATAACCATACATTGCTAATAAAGTGTTAACTAACACCGATCGCGGCAGACAACATGTCTGTCCACGGATACTACCGAACCAGCTCTGATCTTACAGCCGAACCACTTCACCCGCCATTCAAGTTAGGCGCGATCCGAAGATCACCGAAGTGTTTCGTCTGCCTTTTCGTTTCGCAGTTGTTCAGAATTCTGCAGGTTAGTAACGCTAGTGAAATAGTGGAATGAAGCACGCTGTCGAGAGATGCTTTAGTATGAAATTCAAGTAAATACGCTGTTTAATTTATCTGTTATTAATAATAGAAGATTACCATTTTGGCGCACAACTTCCGAACGCAGCAGCCAATTGCGGAGAAGGACCACAATTTAGGCGGTCTTTTCACGATACTCGTACCAAACAAACCATCTGTCATTGTTACCTCACACCACATTACGTCGTCTTGCCACTGATGCTTTCCCAACTGCTCTAAAAAGAGCTTATAATGGATTATACTATGTAAATGATGAAAGTATGTGAATGCAGCTTGCCGCTAACTTGGTGCAATGTTTTGTCTGTAAAGACGTGTATTTGTTGCCTTTATGATTCCTTCACTCTCACACATAAATCTGTACAGTAAAGTAAGGGCCTCCTGTTTTGTCTTTAGGCTGATCCGTGATAAGACAGGCAAACAATTATACTAATGGAGGATTCTGAGTATTTTCTCTAATTTTATTCACTCTCTCTCTCTCTCTCTCTCTCTCTCTCCTTTATCTATGTACAATTTTAAATATAATATTTCATTACGTGAAATCAGCCCAATAGAATCTCTGGTGGAGCCCTTCGTCTTAACATTCAGCGGCTGGCTTGCTGTAAAAGATCTTTATATCTATTATTATTGTTAAGCGCTGCATTCAGTTGGGAAAATCGATCGTTTGGACAATTCGTTCCTTTTACGACAGATTTCGAATTTCAGGTGTGTCCGAAGCCTTTTTGGACGATTTTATAAAGACTTGTCGATTGCAGGCTCTCTTCGTCACAGCTGAAACTTCCCCACTAATTACAGGGCCAAGACAATCATCAATGATTCAGACAAAGAACTCATTCGTCATTCACTCTAGAATAAAAAGGTCACAAACCTTATTTCTGAGGAAAATTGTATATTCAATCCATCTCCATTACATGTTCCGTTTTCTGTTGATTCCAAGTCTTACTTAATTTGCATTTACAGTTTTTCTCTCTCTTCATATAACCCGCTAGTGGCACAAACGTTAATAGCTCGCTTTAGCAAGAAGAAGAGCAAATATGTCTCTTTTAAAAACCCGACAATCTTCCAACAGATACTTCCGAAGCTGTCCTCGTTACCCGTCTATAATAACCATGGAGAATACATATATGTATCTCTGTTATTCCAAAGAATAAACGTACTAGAAAAATACCTTGGCGTCGACGAACTGTCGGCGCATATATTACTAGAAAATCCGATCACATACTTTTCAAAAGTGACTAAATGTGGATGATTTGATTGACCATTATTAACTATTGCGTGGTAGATGGTAATTTTCCGTGGGGAGATTACAAGCTTGTACCTGAATATGATGGCTGCAAAGCCAGAAATATTTCAAGTATTGCAAGTATTTTATTATAATTTCAGTTTATTTGCTTTTAAGTTGCTTATCAACTCTGTGTTAACAAAGGCTTATGAGCTTGTTGCTTTGTATTAACAATTACATAAAGGAAGTTACTCAGAAAAAGGTTGTGAATGCTTCACATTTCAAGTAATTTAAAACTTTTTTGTCCAAGATAAAACACAGTTTGCAGTTTTTTGATATTTTATTAATTATCGTAACAGGCTTTTTCTCATCTTTCAAGGAGAGGACCCCTGGGTATTGTTTCTCTTCTAGGCAACCGCCCCACCCACAAAACTTCATAAATCCGCCCCTGCTTGTGATACGGTACGTGATGTGCAAAGTGATCCGTCACTGCCGTGCGCAGAATAGGCCTATCATCACATGTAGTGATTCAAGGAGGTGGGTGCGCAATCGGCCCCGTCGGTCCGCTATTCCCTCCTGCGTCCACCGATTATAGATCCGCATCACAGTTGTTCGGTTCCGTCCGAAGGATAACCTGCAGTCCCTGTAGGCAACTGTTCTTGCTCGGTCAAACTCCGAAAAGTGTTCGAAAGACGCTCGCTGTCTTCTATGAGGCATGCTGAAGCTACACTACTGGCCATTAAAATTGCTACACCACGAACATGATGTACTACAGACGCGAAATTTAACCGACAGGAAGAAGATGCTGTGATATGCAAATGATTAGCTTCTCAGAGCATTAACACAAGGTTGGCGCCGGTGGCGACACCTACAACGTGCTGACATGAGCAAAGTTTCCAACCGATTTCTCATATACAAACAGCAGTTGACCGGCGTTGCCTGGTGAAACCTTGTTGTGATGCCTCTTGTAAGGAGGAGAAATGCGTACCATCACGTTTCCGACTTTGATAAATGTCAGATTGTAGCCTATCGCGATTGCGATTTATCGTATCGCGACATTGCTGCTCGCATTGGTCGAGATCCAATGTCTGTTAGCAGAATATGGAATCGGTGGGTTCATGAGGGTAATAAGGAACGCCGTGCTGGATCCCAACGGCCTCGTATCACTAGCACTCGAGATGGCAGGCATCTTATCCGCACGGCTGTAACGGATCGTGCATCCACATCTCGATCCCTGATTCAACAGATGGGGACGCTTGCAAGACAACAACCATTTGCACGAACAGTTCGACGACGTTTGCAGCAGCACGGACTATCAGCTCGTAGACCGTGGGTGCGGTTACCCTTGACGCTGCATCACAGACAGGAGTGCCTGCGATGGTGAACTCAACGACGAATCTGGGTGCACGAATGGCAAAACGTCATTTTTTCGGATGAATCGAGGTTCTGTTTACAGCATCATGATGGTCGCATCCGTGTTTGCCGACATCGCGGTGAACGCACATTGAAAGCGTGTAGTCGTCATCGCCATACTGGCGTATCACCCGGCGTGTCGGTCACCTCTTGTTCGCATTGACGGCACTTTGAACAGTGGACGTTACATTTCAGATGTAGTGGACGTTACATTTCAGATGTGTTTCGACCCGTGGTTCTACACTTCATTCGATCCCTTGCGAAACCCTACATTTCAGCAGGATAATGCACGACCGCATGTTGCAGGGCAGGTACGGACCTTTCTGGATACGGAAAATGTTGGACTGCTGCCCTGGCCAGCACATTCTCCAGATCCCTCTCCAACTGAAAACGTCTGGTCAATGGTGGACGAGCAACTGGCTCGTCGCAATACACCAGTCACTGCTCTCGATGTTGAAACTGCACGGGCAACTGTATCTGTACACACCATCCAAGCTAGCTCTGTTTGACTCAATGCCCAGGCGTGTCAAGGCCGTTATTACGGCCAGAGATGGTTGTTCTGGGTACTGATTTCTCAGGATCTATGCACCCAAATTGAGTGAAAATGTAATCACATGTCACTTCTAGTATAATATATTTGTCCAACGAATACCCGTTTATCATCTTCATTTCTTCTTGGGGTAGCAATTTTAATGGCGACTAGTGTACTTACGCAAGACAGCATCACCAAACAACAATGCCAGTACGTCCACGCGGCCGTCTGTCCCTCCCCCCCCCCCCCCTTTATATAGGGCTTGCAGGTGGCTCTGAAATGCTGAATATGTTCATCTCTCATCGCCGCAAACGCATGTTGCACATTTCACTTGATTTGGATGCTTCCTTCAGTGTGTCGCATTTTGGGTGGCCAGCAGTGCACGGGTATATACAGCAATAACATCCAGGGCCCAATACCCATTCCTACGGCACATCCGAATTTACTGTTCCATCGGTCAACGACTCTCCATCCAAAGTCACGTCACAAATTTCCTTTGACAGCCCGTACAACCGAACTTTTGTGAACGAACGTTGGCACGTTACTGCGGCAAATGTTTGCTCCATGGCTTTCAAAATGTCTCTCTCTATCATTGTTTTACGAATGTTTCTATAACTTATCACCAGTCTCTCGAAATTCTCACCAAAGGGTTGGCATTAACGTCAAAAACTGATCCCTCATCAACTCGTGAAATATGTTCCCGCGTTGCACGGTTGGCACAGTGTGGACTCGGCTGCCGCAGCGGCACGAAACGAGACTGCAGTTGTGTGATCCGGCGCTGCCCCACGGGAGGGTTACTGCCGTAAAAAAGGGCAGAGAGCCGCTCTAAGGCAGCTGCGACGTGTGCAGGCAGCTATAAAAGCCCCATTACACGTCCCCTGCGGAAACCGCGGCCACCAGGACACCGCGAATCCACACACCGCCGCCATCGCTATAGCGCCATCAGCTGCCGCGAACGACCTGTTGACTTATTCGTTGTAACGACTACGTAACGGCTGTTCGGAGCAATGCGTAAACCCCAAACCCCGAAACCGTACTGGAGAGTGGCTCACCGGCTAAGCTAAGCCATACGCCCTGATGGAAAAAATGGTGTTCCTAAACACAGGTCGTCCGGTTCACATGTGGAATGCTAACGTCACATTTACAGTTCTGGAGCAGGCAGACAGCACACTGGTGAACTCTGAAAAAGTTCGGGTTCCTCACGCCTATTCTGTTTTTGTGGACTCATGCCATCTCTTCTTGAGTCTTCTAAGAATTCGTCTTCCGCGTAACATATACTCTATGACGCAGTGGTAATCGGCACTCTACACGATCCTTTCATAAATCTCTATATACAACTCTTATATCACCTATTGCTTTATTTTCTGTTTTATTTAATTTTTTTAATTCTTTCGCAGCTCTTAAAGAATTTAACTTGAAACGTTCGAACAAATAGCCTCTGTCACTTGGTAAGAATCCATGTCTCACTGCCACAGAGAAGAACAGTTTTATACATTCTGATTTTAATTTCCTCCCTCACATTATGCTTTAAAGTTATGATTACAGTGTCACAAATTATTCGAAGTTTACACGATTTTTTTATCTACGTCTTCTAGGTAAATTGGTGAGGTGGTTATCTCACTTGGTTTTTGTATGTCATCGATGTGCACACCAGAGACAGAGCAAATTACGTTACTGTTAAACAATCTTTGGTCTTTTCGTGGGACAGTCTTTGCCTGTGAGCAGTTTGATACATTCTTAGCTGAAGAAAGAAAGGACAGCAAGGATAAGTATGATAGATGCATTGAACGGTGAAATGAATACAAAATTTTAATAATGTCGTTATTTTTGAAGAGAAGAAGTTTGAGGTAAGACTGCAACACTGCGCATCTAGTTAACTTGCGCGCAGGTGAGGGAAAGACCACCCCACTTTTCTGAGTCATGGATTTGTACATTAATTGATTAAGCTGTTTGATTTTTATAGAAATTCTCTGTTAACTTTGTACCGTTTCTAAGTCATTGTTCCTCTGCCTTTTTGAATACATACTTCATTCTAAAATCGTTGTCTTCGAATATCATTTCACAGGAATAATTACTCTCCCCACCCCATTGTTTATCATTACGCATTACCGCTTGCAATACTTTGAATATGTATTTGGAAATAGAAATCTAGCTTAGCGCTGCCTGCTTGCTGTTTATTGTTGTGCATTCGAGAAATATGCAACAGTACAGTGTTTAAACTTTTAGATGGCAGACCTCTCCCTAGTCCTGAATCGGTAGAAGTCGGTACAACGTCGGGAGGCTTCGGTAGGCACGCAGTTTCGACTGCTGCCAACATTACGTAGCTGACTCTGTTGTACAAGGTAGCCATTGTCGTCTGCTTCGTTATTGTTTTGCGCTGTACTGTTCTGCGTGTTTTTATTGTGCAGTTGTGCTAAACCCGTGGTTTTATAACTTTTTTAACACGTTTGCGAAACGTGTTGCGAATAGTGTTAGTAGTGAAGAAATAATAGAGCAAAACGTCATGCCTGACGCGGCACTTTTTCACGCATCTCGATGTTTACCACGTCATATCTCCTGAATTATATGTCGTAAAGAGACATATATTTGCCGGCGCATTTACTGATATATGTGGATACTGTATGCGAAATATGTTGCGATTAGAGTTAATACTAACGAAATAATACATTAAAACGTCATGTCTACAGCGGCAGATTTACGGTATATACTGAGAAAATGTAGTAAGCGACAACCTTTTTTCCTTTCGTTATTTTGTGGGGGGTGTCAGCGAGAAAAATTTTCGTAAAGGTTTGAAATTGTATGTAACGTTTGTTGCTAGTCGCTAAGTGCTCTCATTCTCAAATAGTGGATGCATAAATCTGGGATTTTCTCGCGGTGGCATCTCATTGTTTATGACGTATCTCCTCAAGAATGTGTCTTATTTCTTTTTTTTCGGCTAGGAACCTTCGTGGGCGTACGGAGAACAAATTACCAAAATTTCATTGCAATCGGATGAATGGTTTGTAAGCGCATAGTATATATATATATATATGACGATTTCAGTTTCGTTTACGAACAACATTTAAGCTAGTTTTACTTCCAAGCCTTTCGTCTGCTTTCGTGTAAGCATGACGCTGTAGTGCCAGCACTGCAACTAGTAGGCGTGCCTTGTCCCCCCCCCCCCCCCCCCCCCCCGCAACGGCTACTCTCCCCTCGCCGGCCAATGCCTGCTTCCTCCTCTCCCCGCATTCCCCTCATAACTCTGCCGTCTAACACAGTGTACGTAAGTGGAAATTTTGGTTAGGACCAGATAATTGTTTTACTACAGTTGCGTTCAGATCAGTTACAAAAAAAAAAAAAAAGGGCTCTGAGCACCATGGGACTTGAGGTGGTAAAGCTGTTGTTCCATATTATCTCTCAGGCGATGTGCGAGTTACGCACACCATAAAGCGTATCCTTACCATCGTATTTTACTGTACTCGAAACAGCTTGGCTTCCGCTCAACGTGAAACGAAATCCAGTCAGATTCCAGCAAAACCGGAAGAATACACGGTGTAATGCTTACAACAGGTCTTATGGTGAACACTGTAATTGAATAGAAGTGGTATCCTGTCAAGTCCAATGGCCTTTCCTCTGTTGAGAAATTTCATTTGATTTTCTATCCCAGATTCACTTATTTCGATGTCCGAGATTTTGATGTTCTTGCGAAGATTTAAAGGAGAAACCGCAAAAGGATCTTCCTAAACGAAACAATTTTGAAAAAATGAATTTAGAATCACGTCATTCTGCTATTTTCCTTTTCGAAGGCGTTATGGTCACAAAGGTTCTGAACAGATGGCTTTGATCCGTTTACTGATTCAAAATAGTCCATAATTCCTCAGGATTTTCTGCCAGTCGTCACATTTACCATTGTGTCTGAATCCTGAGAAGATGCAGCTGTTGTTTTTCTTACCCGTCCCTTTCTTTTCCAGTCAAAACCCCTATGTTAACGTAGTGAATGCCGTTCATAACTTACGTTTATCTTATTGTCAAAAAGTTCGGAAATTGCAAATTCGAACTTTTTAATGTGAACAGTAAAGTCGCCGTTGGGTGGCTAAATGAAACAATGAATTCGTGAAAGATACAGCGGAAGAGTAATTTAGTTACATCTGCACCTGCCGTCCTTCTGGTACGAACTTTCCATCGCAACTGGTTGTCAGTATCTTCGGGTTTTTTACCCGCATGAATCTCTTAAAGGAGAGCGATGATAACTTTACAGCGGTTGTCGACTGAAGGTACCATCCATCTCCAGATAATTGCCAGTCGCTCAAATGTCCTCCATGCTATCGAAGAGATTACGGAGCTTATCTATAGTTCTCATTAGCAGTAAATCACCGTATTGTCAGCAGCGTAATTGGATAACATTAACCGGTAGCTTCCTCCACTCTTCTGGCGAGAACTGTAACAATCGTTTCACCGAATCTGACGTACTGAATCTATGTGTTTGAAATCATGTTTGAATATAGCTAATCATCATCTATGATAGTAATGAGCTCCCCGTCTAAGCATTTATGAAAAGAAGCCGAAACAGTATACTTCTTATTCTTTTGACAGGAAGAATTTCTCATGTTTGCGAGAGCTGGACACCTATTGTTCGCAACAGACGAACAATTCTTGACACAAGCTATCCAGGTGCTCGTATGCCACCAGGTATCCAATTTGTGAAACACCTAGGTGCTTTTCACAGTGCACAGATTTGTGCAATGCTTTGCTTACTTCCTCATCCTGTCGTGACTTAGAATCTACCGTGACATTTAAGAGTTAATCCTGAAAGGAAAACCTACTTAGACCTATGCATCGGATTGCGTCAGCAAGGGAACATTTATTGACACATGTGAGGGAATTTTAAAATTTGACCCCGGTACAAAGAACTGCGACTATTTTGTCGATTTAGTTGTTCTTATCTAGAGCCACCCTGTTCCTAGAGCTTGCACGATGAAGTATTTTCCAGGATTTTATAAGTATCATGAACGTATGCAGGGAAGAATGAATGGATTTTAAATGAAATTCGGTTTTCAGAAGAAACAATCAGGAGTACTAAAGAGCTCATTGTTGCCGCTTTGACTTCCAGAAAAGGAATGTGGTAACACCAATTGAAACAACTGGACAAGCAGTGCTATAGCCAAAAGCGTGGAACCTTAAAAACGATTCTGCAGACACCAGTGACCAAACTTACGAAGTATCAGCAAATAAGAGTTCAATGGGAAAAGGTCAGTAAAAGATGTTGCGGGATTACGTGGATTTTCTCGATGGTTGGTTGTGTATTGTCTTTCGCAGTATAACCTCCCTTATTACCTCGTCGTAGTTATTGCGGCCTTCAGTCCAAAGACTGGTTAGATGCAGTCGTGTGCGTTACCCTATCGTGTGCAACCCTCTTCATACGAGGGGCGTTTGAAAAGTCCATGCAAAAATAAAAACCACTTACGTGTTTGGGGTAAACTTTTTTTATTTTTCGACATAGTCTCCTTTTAGACTTATACACTACGACCAACGCTGTTATAATTTGTTGATCCCTACCGAATAATAGGAGCCGGCCGTGGTGGCCGAGCGGTTCTAGGCGCTTCAGTCTGAAACCGCGCGACCGCTAAGGTCGCAGGTTCGAATCCTGCCTCGGGCATGGATGTGTGTGATGTCCTTAGGTTAGTTAGGTTTAAGTAGTTCTTAGTTCTAGGGGACTGATGACCTCAGATGTTAAGTCCCATAGTGCTCAGAGCCATTTGAACCATTTTGAATAATAGGAATTGTCCAAGTGTGCAAAATAGCTATTAGTTGCTGCAATCACCTCCTCGTTTGAATAAAATCTTCGTACCGCCAGCCATTTCTTCAAATTGGGGAACAAATAGTAGTCCGAGGGAGCTAAGTCTGGAGAATAGGGGGGATGTGAAACGAGTTGGAATCCTATTTCCATTACTTTTGCGATCACAGCTGCTGAGGTGTGTGATGGTGCATTGTCATAATGGACTTTCTTGTGGGCCAATCGCCGGCGTTTTCCTTGCAGCTGGTTTTCAAATGGTCCAATAACGATGAATAATATGCACCTGTAATAGTTTTACTCTTTTCCAGATAATCAATGAGGATTATCCCTTGAAAATCCCAAAAGACAGTCGCCATAACCTTTCTGGCCCAAGGAATGGTCTTCGCCTTTTCAGGTGCAGATTCTCCCTTGGTAAGCCATTGTTTACATTGTTCTTTGGTCTCAGGAGTATAGTAATGTATCCATGTTTCATCCACAGTGACGAAACAACGCTTAAAGTCCTGCGGATTCTTCCTGAACAGTTGCAAACCGTCCTTGCGACACTTCACACGATTCCGTTTTTGGTCAAGCGTGAGCAATCGCGGAACCCATCTTGCAGATAGCTTTCTCATGTCCAAATGTTTATGCAATATATTATGTACCCGTTCATTCGAGATGCCCGCAAGCACTAACAATCTCACGCACCTTAACTCTTCTATCATCCATAACCATATCATGGATTTTATCAATGATTTCTGGAGTCGTAACCTCCACAGGGCGTCCAGAACGTTCAGCATCACTTGGGCCCATATGGCCATTCCAAAAATTTTGAAACTACTTAACTGTTCTAATCGAAGGTGCAGAGTCACCGTAATGATAATCAAGCTTCTCTTTGGTCTCCTGAGGCGTTTTGCCTTTCATAAATTAATGTTTAATCACCACACGAAATTCTTTTTCTTCCATTTTTTGACAATCATTCGACTTCCTTGATTCACACGAATGCCAAACACAAAGAAAAAGGCCAATATGGCTCAAACTTGGTGGGCGTTCTTTCCAAAGATGCTACTAACTAAACATGACCTCAATACGCGCCGGTAGTGCCATCTCTCGGACTTCGCACGGACTTTTCAAGCGCCCCTCGTATACGAATAACTACTGCAGCCTACATCCATGTGAGCCTGCTTATTGTATCCATTTCCTGGTTTTATACGACACATTTCTCTCCAATACGAAACTGACAATTCATTTCTCAATGCCTCAGAATGTGTCCTGCCAGCTGACCCCTTCTTTTAGTCTAGTACTACCATAAATTAATTTTCCTCTAGTTCGATGCAATATCTCTTCATTAGTTACGCGTTCTGCCACCTAGTCATCAACATCCCTCTTTAGCACCACATTCAAAATCTATTCTCTTCTTGCCTGAATTGCCATTCGTCCTTGTATCACTCCTGTACAGGACTAAACTCCAGACAAATTCCTTCAGAAAAGACTGCGTAACTCTTAAATTTAAATTAGACGTTAAGGAATTCGTCTTTTTCAGAAATGCTTTTCTTTCTATAGCCAGTCTACATTTTATATCATGTCTATTTCGATCGTCGTCAGTTAGTTATCTTAGTGTCTAGATAACGAAATTTATTTACTACTTTCAGCTTCTTATTTCGTACCCTAATTCCCTCAGCATTGCCTGAGTTAATTCGACGAAACTCAATTACTTTTGTTGTACTTGATGTTCATCTTATAATCTCTTTTCAAGTTCTATCCATTCTGTTCAACTGTTTTTCCACGTCCTTTCCGTCTCTGCCAGAATTACAATGTCTGTCAACATTTTTTTCTTTCTCCTTGAACTTAAATTCCCTTTGCACTTTTCTATTTGGTTTCTTTTATTGCTTGCTCACTGTAGGGATTGAATAACATGGGTTATAGGCTACAATCCTGTCTCACTCCGTTCTCAGCCATTGCTTCCCTTTCATATCTTTCGGTTTATATAACTTAGTTTCTTTTATTGTTTGCTCATTGTATACATTGAAAAACATGGGGTATAAGCTACAACCGTGTCTTACTCCGTCCTGAGCCACTGCTTCCCATTCATATCTTTCGACTAATATAACTGCAGTCTGATTTATGTACAAGTTATAAATAACATTTCGTTCCCTTATCCACGTTACTCTCAGAGTTTAAATCGTGTATTCCAGTCAACACTGTCACACGCTTTCCCTAAATATGTAAATCCTATAAACATAGGTTTGCCTTTCTTTAATCTATGTTCTAAGAGAAGTCGTAGGGTCACTATTTCTCCAGAACCTAAACTGATGGTCCCAGAGGTCAGATTTAATGATAAATTAAATTAAATGATCGTACAGCATAACTGATCAGGATACCCCATCTGGAGTTCTTTGGTTTCCTGATGCAATAATTTGTGTCAGTATTTTGCAACCATGATTTATTAAACTGATGATTCGGTAATATTCACATTTTTCAACAGCTGATTTCTTTGGAATTGAAATTATAATGTTCTTCCAAAATGTTCTTCCCTTCCCCCCAAGAACCATGGACCTTGCTGTTGGTGCGGAGGCTTGCGTGCCTCAGCGATAGAAAGAGAAGCTTGATTATCATTACGGTACGTAGGTGCAACCACAACGGAGGGGTATCTCTTGAGAGGCCAGACAAACGTGTGGTTCCTGAAGAGGGGCAGCAGCCTTTTCAGTAATTGCAGGGGCAACAGTCTGGATGATTGACTGATCTGGCCTTGTAACACTAACCAAAACGGCCTTGCTGTGCTGGTACTGCGAACGGCTGAAAGCAAGGGGAAACTACAGCCGTAATTATTCCCGAGGACATGCAGCTTTACTGTATGGTTAAGTGATGATGGCGTCCTCTTGGGTAAAATATTTCGGAGGTAAAATAGTCCCCCATTCGGATCTCTGGGCGGGGACTACTCAGGAGGACGTCGTTATCAGGAGAAATAAAACTGGCGTTCTACGGATCGGAGCGTGGAATGTCAGATCCCTTAATCGAGCAGGTAGGTTAGAAAATTTAAAAGAGCAAATGGATAGGTTAAAGTTAGATATAGTAGGAATTAGTGAGGTTTGGTGGCAGGAGGAACAAGACTGTTGGTCAGGCGAATACAGGGTTATAAGTATAAAATCAAATAGGGGTAATGCAGGAGTAGGTTTAATAATGAATAAAAAAATAAGAGTGCGGGTAAGCTTCTACAAACATCATAGTGAACGCATTATTGTGGCCAAGATAGAGACGAAGCCCACGCCTACTACAGTGGTAAAGTTTATATACCAACTAGCTCTCCAGATGACGAAGAAATTGAAGAAATGTATGATGAAATAAAAGAACTTATTCAGATAGTGAAGGGAGACGAAAATTTAATAGTCATGGGTGACTGGAATTCGGTAGTAGGAAAAGGGAGAGAAGGAAACGTAGTAGGTGAATATGGATTGGGGCTAAGAAATGAAAGAGGAAGCCACATGGTAGAATTTTGCACAGAGCATAGCTTAATCATAGCTAACACTCGGTTCAAGAATCATAAAAGAAGGTTGTATACATGGAAGAAACCTGGAGATACTAGAAGGTATCAGATAGATTATATAATGGTAAGACAGAGATTTAGGAACCAGGTTTTAAATTTTAAGGCATTTCCAGGGGCAGATGTGGACTCTGACCACAATATATTGGTTATGAACTGTAGATTAAAACTGAAGAAACTGCAAAAAGGTGGGAAATTTAGGAGATGGGACCTGGACAAACTGACTGAACCAGAGGTTGTACAGAGCTTCAAGGAGAGCTTAAGGGAACAATTGACAGGAATGGGGGAAAGAAATACAGAAGAAGAAGATGGGTAGCTTTGAGGGATGAAGTAGTGAAGGCAGCAGAGGATCAAGTAGTTAAAAAGACGAGAGCTAGTAGAAATCCTTGCGTAACAGAAGAAATATTGAATTTCATTGATGAAAGGAGAAAATATAAAAATGCAGTAAATGAAGCAGGCAAAAAGGAATACAAACGTCTCAAAAATGAGATCGACAGGAAGTGCAAAGCGGCTAAGCAGGTATGGCTACAGGACAAATGTAAGGATGTAGAGGCTTATCTCACTAGGGGTAAGATAGATACAGCCTACAGGAAAATTAAAGAGACCTTTGGAGAAAAGAGAACCACTTGTATGAATATCATGAGCTCATGGAAACCCAGTTCTAAGCAAAGAAGGGAAAGCAGAAAAGTGGAAGGAGTATATAGAGCGTCTGTACAATGGCGATGTACTTGAGGACAATATTGTGGAAATGGAAGAGGATGTAGATGAAGATGAAATGGGAAATATGATACTGCGTGAAGAGTTTGACAGAGCACTTAAAGACCTAAGTCGAAACAAGGCCCCGGGAGTAGACAACATTCCATTAGAACTACTGACAGCCTTGGCTGAGCCAGGCCTCACAAAACTCTACCATCTAGTGAGCAAGATGTATGAGACAGGCGAAATACTGTCAGACTTCAAGAAGAATATAATAATTCCAATCCCAAAGAAAGCAGGTGTTGACAGATGTGAAAATTACCGAACTATCAGTTTAATAAGTCACAGCTGCAAAATACTTACACGAATTCTTTACAGACGAATGGAAAAACTAGTAGAAGCCGACCTTGCGGAAGATCAGTTTGGATTCCGTCGAAATGCTGGAACACGTGAGGCAATACTGACCTTACGACTTATCTTAGAAGCTAGATTAAGGAAAGGAAAACCTACGTTTCTAGCATTTGTAGACTTGTAGAAAGCTTTTGACAATGTTGACTGAAATACTCTCTTTCAAATTCTGAATGTTGCATGGGTAAAATACAGGTACGAAAGGCAATTTACAATTTGTACAGAAACCAGATGGCAGTTATAAGAGCCGAGGATCATGAAAGGGAAGCAGTGGTTGGGAAGGGAGTGAGACAGGGTTGTAGCCTCTCCCCGATGTTATTCAATCTGTATATTGAGCAAGCAGTGAAGGAAACAAAAGAGAAATTTGGAGTAGCTATTAAAATCCATGGAGAAGAAATAAAAACTTTGAGGTTCGCCGATGACATTGTAATTCTGTCAGAGAGAGCAAAGGACTTGGAAGAGCAGTTGAACGGAATGGATGGTGTCTTGAAAGGAAGATATAAGATGAAAATCAACAAAAGTAAAACGAGGATAATGGAATGTAGTCGAATTAAGTCGGGCGATGCTGAGGAAATTAGATTAGGAAATGAGACACTTAAAATAGTAAAGGAGTTTTGCTATTTGGGGAGCGAAATAACTGATGATGGTCGACGTAGAGAGGATATAAAATGTAGACTGGCAATGGCAAGGAAAGCGTTTCTGAAGAAGAGAAATTTGTTAACATCGACTATAGATTTAAGTGTCAGGAAGTCGTTTCTGAAAGTATTTGTATGGAGTGTAGCTATGTATGGAAGTGAAACATGGACGATAACTAGTTTGGACAAGAAGAGAATAGAAGCTTTCGAAATGTGTTGCTACAGAAGAATGCTGAAGATTAGATGGGTAGATTACATAACTAATGAGGAGGCATTGAATAGAACTGGGGAGAAGAGGAGTTTGTGGCACAGCTTGACTAGAAGAAGGGATGGGTTGGTAGGACATGTTCTGAGGCATCAAGGGATCACCAATTTAGTGCTGCAGGCCAGCATGGAGGGTAAAATTCGTAGAGGGAGACCAAGAGATGAATACACTAAGCAGATTCAGAAGGATGTAGGCTGCAGCAGGTACTGGGAGATGAAGAGGCTTGCACAGGATAGAGTAGCATGGAAAGCTGCATCAAACCAGTCTCAGGATTGAAGACCACAACAACAACAATGTTCTTCCTGAAATTTAAGGTTATGTCGTCTTTCAGTGCTTTGTGAGATTCTCCTCGCAGTATCACATCTCCCGGCTCATGTTCATCTGCTTCCTCTTCCCTTTCTACAATATTCTCTTAGAGTTCATTTCGCTTGTAGAACCACTCTATATATTTCTTTCTACCTTTCAGTCATCCCTTCGTTGCTTAGTACCGGCTTGTCATTCGAGCTCTCGATGTTCAAACAGTTGCTTCTCTTTTCTCGAAAGGTCTCCTCAAACTTCCAGTAGGCGGTATCTATCTATCTTTTGCTTATACATGCTTCTATAGACTTAAATTTCTCCTCTAGCCATTTCTGCGTAGCCATTTTGTACTTTCTGCCAATCTCAATTTTTAGACATTCGTATTCTCTTTCGCCTGCTTGATTTGCTGCATTTTTATGTTTCTCCTTTAATCAGTTAGATTCAGTATCTCCTTAGAGATCCAAGGACTTCTGCTAGACTTTGCCTTTTTATCTATTTAATCCTCTGTTGCTTTCACTATTTCATATCTCAAAGCTATCAATCCGTCTTCTACTGCATTCCCCTCCCTTGGTACTGTCAAGTGTTAATAATTCTCCCTTTAAAATTCTCAACGATCTCTGGTTGTTTAAACTTATCCAGGTTCTATCTTCCTCGTTTCTTGTGTTTTTCGATTTCTTGGTTTTTAATTTACAGTTCATAACCAATAAATTATGATCAGAGTCCACATCTGCCCAAGATTTAAGTGAGTTTCAACATGGTGTTATAGTCAGAGCACGAACGATGGGACACGGCATCTCCGAGATAGTGATAAAGTGGGGATTTTCTCATACGACCATCTCACGAGTGTACCGTGAATATCAGGAATTCGGTAAAACATCAAATCTCCGACATCGCTGCGACAGGAAAAGATCCTGCAAGAACGGGACCAACGACGACTGAAGAGAATCGTTCAAAGTGACAGAAGTGCAACCCTTCCCCAAATTGCGCAGATTTCAGTGCTGGGCCATGAACAAGTGTCAGCGTGCGAGCCTTTCGACGAAACATCATCGATATGTCTTTCGGAGCCGAAGGCCTACTCGTGTACCCTTGATGACTGCACGACGCAAAGCTTTGCTCCTCGCCTGGGCCCGTCAACACCGACACTGGACTGTTGATGACTGGAAACAAGTTGCCTGGTATCGTTCCAAATTGTATCGAGCAGATGGGCGTGTACAGGTATGATGATGACTTCGTAAATCCGTGGACCCTGCATGTCAGCAGGGACTGTTCGAGCTGCTGGAGGCTCTGTAATGGTGTGGGGCGTCGTGTGAGTTGGAGTGATATTGTGCATTCCGACAGACTTGGGCAATTCCAGCAGTACAATGCAACACCCCACACGTCCAGAATTGCCTCAGAGTGGCTTCAGGAACACTCTTCTGAGTTTAACACTGCCACTGGGCGCCAGACTCCTCAGACATGAACATTATTTAGCAGACCTGGGATGCCTTAAAAAGTGCTATTCAGAAAAGATCTCCAGCCTCTCGTACTCTTACAGATTTATGGACAGCCCTGCAGAATTCATGGTGTCCCTCCAGCATTACTTCAAAGATTAGTCGAGGCCATGCCACGTCGTGTTGTGGCATTTCTGCGTGCTCGCGGGGACCCTACACGATATTAGGCAGGTGTCCAGTTTCTTTGGCTCTTCAGTGTATAGTCGATGTGAAATGTTCCGGAATCTCCAGGTCACTTCCACGTATAAAACTTTCTTTCAATATTCTTAAACCAAGTGTTCTGTTCAAAATTATAGCAGGTGGGTTCCTCTTTCGCTCCTTTCCCTGGGTCCACATTCTCTTATTTCTACTTCTCGTCCTTTTCATGTATCGACTTCCAGCTCCCAGTCACAATTTTTCGTCTTCGTTAATTATCTGAATGATTTCTTTTGTCTCATAGTACATTCCTTTAATCTCTTCATCTGTGGAGCTAGTTGGTACACAAACTTGTGCTACTGTGCTGGATGTCGCCTTCGTTTCTGTCTTGTCTGCTATAGTGGGTTCATTATTCTGTTCACAGTAGTTTATTCTCATTCCTATTTTCTTGTTCATTATTAGACCTACTGCTGCATTACCCCATCTTATTTTGTATTTGTAGCCCTGTATGCACCTGACTAGGAGAGCTATTCTTCCTGTCACTGCCCTTCACTAATTCTTATGTCGAACTTCAACCTATCCATTTCCCTTTATAAACTCTCTAACCTCTCTAAGCGATTAAGGGATCTAACATTCCACGCCGCAAGCCATACCATACCAGTTTTCTTTTTCCTAATGATGACATCCTCCTGAGTTGTCCCCACCTAGAGGTCCATATGAGGGACTACTTTATCTCTGGAATATTTTACCCAATCCAGCATCGTTTAACATACAGTAGAGCTGCATGCCCTTTGGGAAAATAACGGCTGCAGTACTCTCTTGGTTCCAGCCGTTTGCAGTATCAGCACTGCAAGACCACGTTAGCTAATATTACAAGCCCAGATCATTCGATTATCGTGCAATGACTGAAATGGTTGCTGATCTCCTTCAGGAACCACGTGTTTGTCTGGTCTCTCCATGGACCTCTCAGTTACAGTTACACCGACAGTATGGCTATCTATATTGTTTACGCACTCAGGCCAACGCAAGGAAAGGTCCACGGTTCATATGTCAGTGTGAAACTCCATTTCATTTCCACATTGTCCCACAGCTTCCTACTTTACTATTTAACTAAGGCCTTGTGGCAGGTCAACCGTCAACTCTGGAATACGACAATAATAATTTAAATATTGAATAAAGTGTCGCCACTAGTTTTACCATCTAGAAAAGAAAGAAGTTCTGTTTGCTGTGGTATTCAGCGAAGGAGTCCCTCATTTCAAAATCAAATATCTCGGAAACTAAGACAGACAGATGAGTGCAACAAAAACTGTTTTTATTTGAAACCTGTTAGAATTTTATATGGAAGTTTCGAAATAGTTCGAAAAGCTGCTAACAGATGGCGCCGTGCATCTCGTACAGTATCAGCACGCATAATTAAAATCGTTCTCTGCAATGCTGTCACATCACAATCTTTTCTAAATGTCCATCACCCATAGTATGGAGGTGGTGCAAACTAACAATGAAATTTCCCGCCATATCCTGTAGTGTTTCAAGGGAAATGGATACAGATGTCACACTAAACGCCAATTCAAGATCGTCGAGCATGGCGGGCGGCATGGTGCCCATAGACAGCGTATTTCAATGTGCCCCACAAAAAGTTGTCACAAGCAATCAGACGTGGCAAGTATGGAAGACAATTCATCGCTGCACTTGTGCATTCGCAGTATTTATTTATTTCTTACCTATTTATCCTGATCAGATTAGGGCCATAAGGCCCTCTCTGACATCTGACCAGGAGCAACACATACAAAAAAATATTACCTAACAACCAAAATAATAATAATGTGCATTAATAATAAAATAATAATTGGCAATAATAATAAAATAATGGAGGCGTTAAGAATGATATTGATTTGTTTAGCACTTTTGAAACCTTGTTTGGTGTTAGAAGAAGTGGAAGGGATAATGAAAGAGAAGAGGATTGAAATGAAAGTGACAGTAGTTGCTAGAAAAGAAGAGAATTTCAATAGAGAATTCTGTAAACATGGGGAGGGAAAAGCATTGG
Source organism: Schistocerca piceifrons (assembly GCF_021461385.2). Taxonomy (NCBI): domain Eukaryota; kingdom Metazoa; phylum Arthropoda; class Insecta; order Orthoptera; family Acrididae; genus Schistocerca; species Schistocerca piceifrons. Next base: position 1,154,781,241 of record NC_060138.1, on the reverse strand, counting down.
GGGAGGAAGCGTTGACAAGAAGGGATAGCTATTGTTTTGGAAAGTGGGTCAATAGCTGTCTTCTGAGGTTTGAAAATCTCACTAATATTGAGCCGTGGTTGGGGAACCAGGGGGAAACAAATGGTAGCACCAAAATTTTTGTTTTAACAGGGTGGCTTTATTGGAGTGAACAGTAACACTAATTCTCAATCTTTCAAAGTCAGCTTTAGTTCTTTAAGGCAAGCAGCTGCGATTAATCAAAACAACAAACACTTTTAATACAGTAGCAATGGGCAAGCTGGGAAGACAATGAAATTTAAAAAACAACTCTTCACAAATATGGCTTCACAGGTAAGATTTAATTTATGATTGTTAAAATTTAAAAAAAAAAAACTTTCAACAAAGATCCCTTAATGCCTTTAGTAAAACAAAAAGTGATAGGCCTAACGAGAAGGTGCAATCCACCCCAACATTTCCGTAGATCATTCACAAGTTGCACAGTTTAACCCCAAGGATTTGCCAAGATAAAATTTCCCCAAAACGTAAAAGATAAATCATTACACTAAAATGCTGCATCAGTTATCAACATAAAAATTCACAAGGAGCCCAAGGCTAGATTTTAACATTTATGACATCGCAGCACTAGGCAAGATAAAATTAGCTCAGTTAACAAAATACAATTACACCAAAACTCAAATACAAGTTAAAATTTGACACACACAGCCACAACCGCCAGCTTACAATAGCTCAAAACATTATTCAATTTCATAGGTGCACAGATGTCATTACCAAGGGGAGTGTGCGAACCAACTTGAAGCAGCTATAACATGGCTAAGACCAAATTACAGATACGGCAGTCTATGCAGAGAAGTCGGCAAGAAACGGTAAACAAGTCAGGAAACGATCACCGTCGCCCACATACACACTCGCGTACGGGCACAGAGGACGGGAACTACCAAAATTCACTCACCTTACACTTTATGTACGATGCCCGGGCGAGGAAACGGGAAATCGTACGGGCACAGGCCAGCAAAACCCCCAGACAAACACACAGAATCCCATAAATTCCAAAACATAATTTAATCAATTATCCCCCAAAACCCCGGAACTTGGCACAAGCGTGATTACAGGCCACAGGATCCAAAGGCACTCTGCAGAAGAGTAAGGAGGGAAAAGGTTAAACAAAGTTCTGCAACGGCACAATAGAACGCCAAGAAAAACATACCAAGTAAGGTACATCACCCCACAGAATGCCGAGAAACGCGAACACCGGTGTTTGCCCACATTTCCCACACAACCATAACAACGAAGATAATCTTCTTAGCCATAGCACGCTGAATACACAAACAGCACCAAACTTCCGAGGACGGAAAAGTACTCCCCTGTAAACTATATCCGGGAGCAGCACAGCCACAAGCTCCTGCCAAGGCGCCGTCCAGGGAAATCGCCGCGAGAAAGATGGTCCAGCACGAGTACCGTCACCCAGGCCTCAGCAAGGCGCAGTCAGACAGGGCAGGAAAGCTGGTAATACGGTGACGACTCCAACCACAGACCCGGGGAGCAGCAAGTAACACCAGGCCCGGCCAGCGGCAGCGCGGAGGGACCCACCGTCCGACGCAAAAGGCAATGCTCGCGCCCAAACTTGACTGCCCACGCACACGCCACCGGGCAGAGACAGCGCCACCCGCCGCCAGGAGGCGCCCCGCAACGGAGAAAGAAACACCACTTGGAGGCCCAACGATCGAGAATTGACCGGGAATACCGCCAACACGGCAACAAATATTTGAGAAGATTGTTTCAGAGTCTAGTTCCTTATACAGAAAATGATTTAGAGAACATGTCTGTGTTGTGTAGCGATATAGAGAGGATTTTACTACACTGTCGGCAGCTAGTATTTCTGCTGTTGTTCAGATGGGTTGAAGATATATAGGAAGGAGTGCAATGACTCAGAAGATGATACATCAAACACAGGGTATGATAATCCCTACACTTATTGGCATGTAGCCATAATTGTTCATAGGCAGGAGTGATACAGTCTACATAGCATTCATCACAAACGTATTGGACAAAAACATTCATCACCAGTTCCAGTCGACATGAGCTCTTAAACGCAAGTCCTTGGGGAATAGAACCATCATACTCAAGGATGGGGAGTGTTAGTGACTCTACAAGTTTCTTTTTAAGCTCGAGAGGAAATACATTTTTATAATTTTGTAATAAATGAAGTGATTCTGACACCTTCTCACAGACTGCAGGTACGTACTCAGCTCAGTTTAGGTGATGGTCCAGAATTATTCCCAAATTATTTGCAGAAGGAGGACAGAAGATTCCTGTGCTGTTTAGGATTAAGGATGGAAGAAATTCTCTGAACTGAGGAGTAATAACTCTTTTGCGAGCGACTAAGATTGCTTGCGTTTTAAATGAGTTAAGTTTCCAACCTATGTTCTACACCCATTCTGGTGAAGCACGGAAGTCGGCATGGATCATTGTGTGCAGATTTGCTAAGCTTGTACTTAAGTATAATTGAAGGTCATCAGCGTATAAATGATATTTGCAATTAGAGTTAACAGTCTACACATCATTAACAAATAATGAGAAAAATAGTGGACCTCACACTGATCCTTGTGACCTCTTTGTTCCGATCATTACACACTGTTGTCGGTACGTAATGTATGAGTGGTGTTATTGAACAGCAGTTTTGAGTTTAGCAAGTAGAATTACAAAGTCGACAGTGTCGAAAGTTTTGCTAATATCCAAAAAAGCTCATAGTAGTCACCTCTTGTTTACCCACAGCTTGTTTCATTTCGTCTGTCACTTTTATGAGAGCAGTCGTTGTGCCGTGATTTTTCCGGAAGCTGGATTGGTATTCATCAGAACGTTATTTGAGGTTAAGTAACTGGTGCGTTGGTCGAGAACTATGTATTCTAAAGGTTTAGATAATGCTGGTAGAATACAAATAGCCCTGTGGCTAGATATTTCTTTGGAAGATTCCTTTTTGAGCAGAGGTTTAATGAGTCTCCTTTTCCAGGATATTGGGAAGTTGCTGGAATCAGAGAATGATTAAAGATACACATTATTATCAGCAGTAATGAATTAATGAAGAAACTGCTCATTCGTATTGTAATATTGTCGTGTCCTGCAGCTGTAGAACGAACTCACACATTTGACTTCCTGACTGTGTTAAGCCTTACCGGCTGCAGAAGAAATTTTTCGTTTGTACCGACAGCAGATACTTCAAGGGAATCGATGGCTTGTGCCCTTGTGGGTCGGGCAAGCAGAGATATATACTGGTGTGGCGAAACACTAAATTAGATCCTCAACAGGAATGAGTGGATCAGCTGTTGATAGGAGTTTGCATATTTCTAGCCCTCGTAGATTTTTTTCCACAAGGCCTGTGAACGAGTGAGCACATATGTGTTTTGTATTTCTCACTAACTTGCTAACTCGGTTGTGTAGTCGTTTGCAGTCGAGATGGTTCTCGGGGGTCGGGTGCCGCTTATATTTCCCGTGTGTTGCCCCTCTGATAGCTTGCCGGGATAGCCGAGCGGTTCTAGGCGCTACAGTCTGGAACAGCGCGACCACTACGATCGCAGGTTCGAATCCTGCCTCGGACATGGATGTATGTCACGTCCTTAGGTAGGTTAGGTTTAATTAGTTCTAAGTTCTAGAGGACTGATGACCTCAGAAGTTAAGTCCCATAGTGCTCAGAGCGATTTGAACCATTTGACCCTCTCTGATACTCATAAGGTGTTTGAGTTTATCGGTGCATTTATCGGAGCGTCTTTATCATATAAATTATCGAGTCTCTCAGTGAAATTGCGTGATATTTAAAGTCAAGGTTATTTCCTGTCATTCCCTGCCAAGAGATATCATAGGCGTCACCTGTAAGCTCAGACACAGTCAAGAACTTAAAATCTCTAAAACCGGCCACTTGTGGTGTTTTCCTTGAGTATTGCAACGAATAATTCACGAATATTACATCATTATCAGGTAGAAATTTGATCATTGCGAATTACTCTGTTTAGAACTTGGTTGTGAAAATACCTGTAGAGGTACATGAGTCCAGAATGAGATTTTCACTCTGCAGCGGAGTGTGCGCTGATATGAAACTTCCTGGCAGATTAAAACTGTGTGCCCGACCGAGACTCGAACTCGGGACCTTTGCCTTTCGCGGGCAAGTGCTCTACCAACTGAGCTACCGAAGCACGACTCACGCCCGGTACTTGTTTGGAAGGTAGGAGACGAGGTACTGGCAGAAGTAAAGCTGTGAGTACGGGGCGTGAGTCGTGCTTCGGTAAAGGCAAAGGTCCCGAGTTCGAGTCTCGGTCGGGCACACAGTTTTAATCTGCCAGGAAGTTTCAGGTACATGAGTGTCTGCAGTATGATGAGTTGGCCTAAGTGGAAGCAGCGTAAGATTCGAGCAGGAAAGTATAAGCTCGAATTTTGAAACTGGAGGATCGTTGCTTATAAAGTTTGCAGGGTGACAGTTATTGAACTATATAAAAAGAACATAAATTCGTTACAAACTAAGGCGTGCACACACTTTAGTCAACATTTACACCTCACTACAGATATTCGGATTTGGGTTATGATACGATCGATATTCCTGTTATCATTGGCGATGATGTGGCGCAGACGAACAGCGAAATTCTGCATGACCCGCTGAAGTGCCGGAACATCGATGCTGTCGATGACCTCCTGAATGGCTGTTTTCAGCTCAGCAATAGTTTTGGGGTTATTACTCTTTAATATAGACCCCACGAAAAGAAGTCGCATATGTTCAGATCCGGAGAGTATGGCGGCCAATCGAGGCCAATTCCAGTCGCCTACGGGTAACCCAGAGCCAGAACACGGTCCCCAAAGTGCTCCTCCAGTACATCAAACTCTCTCCTGCTTCGATAGGGTCGAGCTCCGTCTTGTATGAACCACATCTTGTCGAAATGAGGGTCACTTTGGATAATGAGGATGAAATCATCTTCCAATACCTTCACGTAGCGTTCGGTAGTCTCCGTGCCATCAAGGAATATCGCATCGATTATTGCGTGACTGGGTATTGCACACCATACAGTCACCCATTCAGGGTGAAGAGACTTCTCGATCGCGAAATGCGGATTCCCACTCCCCCCAATGAGCCAATTTTGCTTATTGTCGAACCCATCCAAACGAAAGTGGAATTCTTCGCTAAACCTAACCATACATATACATACTAATTCACATCATGCCCGCGGCCAACCGTGCAATCAGAACGTCCTAATGCAATCCGTTCATAAGTTATGACGATTTTATTTCAGATAGTTCAAAAACTGTCTTCCTGTATGTTCAGATATCCGACTAGAATTACGTGTTCATACCAAGAGTCAAGACCTGAGAGTGCGGCTTCAAAGATGGAGAGCAGTCCATATCTGGGTGGACTGTATATTGCACAGATAAGACACTTTTTGTTGATGAGTTTAATTTCAGTGAACATATATTCGAGTTGTTTGTCCTAGTTTTTGGGCGTGAGCACGACATTGGGGAGTAAGTTTGCACTTATATATATGCAGCCACAGCGCCATCTCTTCTGCTATACCTGTCATGTCTCAGAAGCACATAGCCATCGAGGCTTACAGAGCTGGAAGGGAAACTGGGCGTAAGCCACGTCTCCGACAGCAGTATGACATGAAAGTTATGGCTCCTGAAATATGCATCTGAACTCAGTCAAATGGGATGGTAATGAACTCAGTCAAATGGAATGGTAACGTCTGCACGTTTGCATGCGCGAATTGTAGCGTAGGTTGTCGCATGTCGTTTTTCACTATAACGCTGCAGTTTAGCGACAGCGCTACCATGGACTCTGGCATAGCCAGTGCTTTGTGGTCTGTGAGGGAAATGGGAGGGAGGATAGGGACCTACTGGTGGATACGGGGCTGGAGAAAGCGAGGATTTCAAGGTCGTTTACACCCCCCTAGCACATAGAATCGGTCTATTCCCAAAGTATTCATCAAGAAAGCTAAGCGCCTGTTCGGTGCGATGTAGTCTGGCTCTATTTGTATAAAGCGCTCGGTGTCTGATCGATCCTCCAACGCCAGCTGTGTGGCGACTACCTATTCCAAAATTGCAACGTAACGTTCACTGTAATCAGTTTAAAATTACTTGATAGTTAACGTCCGTCCATGGCGCTACAGTATTGCTACATCAGCTAGCGCTCCGTTAAAGGCGACACGCAAATACAATGAGTCCAGTGTTGCCAATTTAGCTTTCTCCCACTACATCTAGCTTTTCTAATGTTCGGAAGCTAAAAATTATTTTTCCCGCTTGGCGGGAATTTTAGATTTTTTCTGTCTTTTATATGCTATTTAATCCTTGTAGAAAACAGGAAAACTCCGTTGCTGGCACGTGATTATGCAACTCAAGTACTCCACGATTGTTTCGGTAGCACTCGAAAAGCGATGTCTTGCAAGTTAATGACATTCATGTGTGGTTGTTGCTAGGTTGGTATATTCTGGCAGTCGGCCGCGATTGTAAACAAACGAAAACTTTGATTCCGCAAGGAGAGAGGGGCGATTTGTGAAACAGGTCCCGCCACACTGCCGCAGGGCTGGCAGCCTGCTCATGTGTTTTGTGAAAGAGGGGAGGTGGCATTACGTCACTTGAAGCCGATGTCCGCCATCTTAACTAGCCCAAAACACTAGGTTCACCTCATTCATAATCCCATAGTTCACCGCGTCGACACTTCCCCGTGACGTCACTCTGACTGCGTCGTATTAGTAAAGCAAATACAAATTCAAGAGCAGCAAAGTATTTGAAGCTGCCTTCCTGACACTATGTTATTCATGTAAGCTCTACAATTTTTAGTATTTAAAACGGTTGCTACGCGCACTCGACAGAAATAATGAACAAGAAGCACTCGTAAACAAGTGTCTGGTAATGTTTTGGGCTACTTAAAATGGCGCCAGACCCCGCCCACATTGGCTTCAAAACAAACTACAGCGTAAGTCTGGAGTGCCACCTCCCCTCTTTTTTACCTGCATGGTTTCGTGCTCCTGCGAAAGCAGAACTCACATAATGGTAAAGTGACCAGACATCCCAATTTGGCCGGGACAGTTTCGGTTTTTGAAGTTATGACCCCCTGTCCCGACCGGGATCAGCCGGGACGCCTAAACGTTCCGATTTTTATAAATCAAATACAAATCTCGGTCATGGGATGTTTCAACGTGTAACTTCTCACATTTTTAGCATCATAAAAGTGTTTTAAACTTTATTTCCAAATCATATCCCAAACCTAACTTACCACATTATAGAATGCGTTTACACGACCTGTCTGCTGACGCGTTCGAGACCTTCGATAATACTTGCGCTGAAGTTGGTATTAGTGAGCTGGATTTTCCAAACGGCAGCCCTTTCGTGACTGTTTTGTTGGCGTGAGTGTTGAAGCGTGTACAGATTGTAACCAGCTTCGCAATGCCCAAACGTCGTGCGTTTTCAGTTCCGAACTTCAAGAGAGGTAAGTAACGTATTCATAACGTAGTGTCATAAACAGTGTGGGAACTCGGCTTTCAATTAACCCTCAGCTATTATGGATCGTCTCTCAGAGCGCAACAATTTTTTTTTCTATTGTGGGCTCTTCCTGTTAGATGTGATACAGGTATGCCAGAACTCTAGACTATTACTGAGCTTTTTTTCTTATTAACCGGCGACGCAAACGAAAGGGTGTTACAAGTTTAAAGAGTGTTTGTATGTGTATGTCAGTGGAATCATAACTTCCAAACGAAAGGTCCTATTTTAATGCAGTTTCTTTAGTTGGCAGCTGGTTTAATCAGAATGGTTTTTAGCTACGTTCCATAAAAGTTTGTACAGCAGTTCAAACATCATCAGCTAAATTTTAAGTAAAAAAATTTTACGCCAGCTCCCCTGATAACACTCTATATAAAACGATTCATAAGAGCTACATCAAGTTACGTAGTGCCAGATTGTAGAGCTTAACACGTTGCCTGCCAACTACGAGTTATGTGATTTACAGGTTTTGGGCTTCAGGAACAGGTATAGTAAGTCACCTGGACATGGTGAAACAGAATTTTTATTTTCCCACTTGGAATAAAGTAAGAGAAAAGAGCGCACAAAATTTCACACAAATATTTTACTTTCAGACGAAAAACGTCTACTGTTTGTCGCTAATAGCAAAGGAAACAGTTATTTTTATTTGTTAATAAGCCTTAAAGCAGAGGTTCCCAAATTTTTTGTCCTGACCCGGTTATCTTTTTTTCCTTCTCGTCCTGAACCACTGATTTTTTTTATTGTTATACAGTAGAACATTTTAAAAAGCCACCGCCCCCGCCGCTAGTTCTCCTGCCTTTCCACGTTGATGCCAACACATGCGAGAATACAGTCTTCGGCACACAAGAGATACAGTATTGAAGCGCGTGAGCTCTGCGCGAGTAAACGTTGTCGGCCCTACTACATTGCCCCTTTCCCTCACTGCCCGTGCAGGTGAACTTTTAAAGAAGTGATTTGTCATTACAGAGACTGTTATTTTCATATAAAGTACTGGTAAGTAGCAAAGAATATGAAATTAAATTCAAATTGTTATTGTAACAACACTTTGCCAAGCAGCTATAGCGTAAAAATTGTTAGAGCCAATTACGTTGGCAGCAATGAGAAAATGCGCTTAACTGACAGGACTAACATTTCTAATGATGCCGCCAAGATCACAACAGCACTTCTAGGAGGCAAAAAGCTCAAATTCTCGCGTGGCCGATAATGAAGCAAATTAAAACACTTTAACTCTACACTGTATACAATGTACACTCCTGGAAATTGAAATAAGAACACCGTGAATTCATTGTCCCAGGAAGAGGAAACTTTATTGACACATTCCTGGGGTCAGATACATCACATGATCACACTGACAGAACCACAGGCACATAGACACAGGCAACAGAGCATGCACAATGTCGGCACTAGTACAGTGTATATACACCTTTCGCAGCAATGCAGGCTGCTATTCTCCCGTGGAGACGATCGTAGAGATGCTGGATGTAGTCCTGTGGAACGGCTTGCCATGCCATTTCCACCTGGCGCCTCAGTTGGACCAGCGTTCGTGCTGGACGTGCAGACCGCGTGAGACGACGATTCATCCAGTCCCAAACATGCTCAATGGGGGACAGATCCGGAGATCTTGCTGGCCAGGGTAGTTGACTTACACCTTCTAGAGCACGTTGGGTGGCACGGGATACATGCGGACGTGCATTGTCCTGTTGGAACAGCAAGTTCCCTTGCCGGTCTAGGAATGGTAGAACGATGGGTTCGATGACGGTTTAGATGTACCGTGCACTATTCAGTGTCCCCTCGACGATCACCAGTGGTGTACGGCCAGTGTAGGAGATCGCTCCCCACACCATGATGCCGGGTGTTGGCCCTGTGTGCCTCGGTCGTATGCAGTCCTGATTGTGGCGCTCACCTGCACGGCGCCAAACACGCATACGACCATCATTGGCACCAAGGCAGAAGCGACTCTCATCGCTGAAGACGACACGTCTCCATTCGTCCCTCCATTCACGCCTGTCGCGACACCACTGGAGGCGGGCTGCACGATGTTGGGGCGTGAGCGGAAGACGGCCTAACGGTGTGCGGGACCGTAGCCCAGCTTCATGGAGACGGTTGCGAATGGTCCTCGCCGATACCCCAGGAGCAACAGTGTCCCTAATTTGCTGGGAAGTGGCGGTGCGGTCCCCTACGGCACTGCATAGGATCCTACGGTCTTGGCGTGCATCCGTGCGTCGCTGCGGTCCGGTCCCAGGTCGACGGGCACGTGCACCTTCCGCCAACCACTGGCGACAACATCGATGTACTGTGGAGACCTCACGCCCCACGTGTTGAGCAATTCGGCGGTACGTCCACCCGGCCTCCCGCATGCCCACTATACGCTGTCGCTCAAAGTCCGTCAACTGCACATACGGTTCACGTCCACGCTGTCGCGGAATGCTACCAGTGTTAAAGACTGCGATGGAGCTCCGTATGCCACGGCAAACTGGCCGACACTGACGGCGGCGGTGCACAAATGCTGCGCAGCTAGCGCCATTCGACGGCCAACACCGCGGTTCCTGGTGTGTCCGCTGTGCCGTGCATGTGATCATTGCTTGTACAGCCCTCTCGCAGTGTCCGGAGCAAGTATGGTGGGTCTGACACACCGGTGTCAATGTGTTCTTTTTTCCATTTCCGGGAGTGTATTTCAAGAGTCAACTTTTAACAATAAAATGAGAATTACAGTTTTGCAGTTTTATTACCGTAGCTGTCTTCTGTTAGTGAGAAGTGTGTGGCTCTTTATTTTTAACTATGAACACTAAATTCGGTTCAAAAGGCATTATCTTTACCCTTAGGACTGGTTCAACTTCCAATCGGTTATATAGGCCTATTTATTTATTCAGGAAAACCAATGTTGAAAACCCTGATTCACACTTATCGAATCTAAAGACATTAGAAATTTCATGGCTTGTTCAGCAAAAGCGGGGTCTCTTGACGACAAGATATCCAAAAATCTGTCATACGACAGCACAGTTAACGACTCAGCATTTGAATCTGACAAATTACAGGATTCTAAATTGACTGAAAATAGGTCCCTTATCCATGTTCGGTTGCTGTTGGTTGAAGGAAAACATTATTTCAGATTAGAGTCCACTGTCCAGTCCCAGAAAATATTCCTTGATAAGAGTTGCTGTATCGTGCGGGAATGAACCTTTGTTGTACTCTCTTTGAAATCCTCTTAGCTTTGTGAGCCTCAGTGTTAGGCCAAACGCATGACGATCGTCAGTAAAGTAGTATCTTAACGACGCGAAATTTCATTATTTACTAGAAGAGTACAACTTCTGAGTAACATACAACTGTCATATGTTTCCCTTTTAGTAACTAAGTTTCTTTAATTAAATCACTATTACTAAATGTGATTATTTAATAACGTTCGTAAATGTAAACTGTTAGTTACGACAAGGAGATATTTGGTGTTTTATTTTCGTGTCGCGGCCCTTCAGTTGGGGATCGCTGTCTTAAAGCATTCTCCACGCAAAGACTTGGTGTTTCTTCATAAATTGGACAAAAAACAGGTAAAAGGCGATAAACAGTAGGGTCATCTAATAAGTACAAAGGCGTACACAACTCACTTGGAAAACATACTTTCTCCTTCTGCTCCATTTCTTGAAGATGTAAGACGATATTATTGCTCATCTGAGCTGAACTTTCCACTCTTTACCCCAACTACGAGAAAATTCGCAAGCTCTATTTTCTCGTCAGTAATTGTTTTTAAAAAATTTATTAGAGAGATGGACTACAACTAAGATGACGAATCAAACTGTATGAATCGTTTAACATGGATTCTGGAAGCAGTTCACTCATTTTGGCCGTGGCTGCCAACATGTTAAAAAGATCTAAATTAAAGTCTTCGAGAACGTATATTTATCTTATACGACTAACCAACGATGATAATTTCTGTCTTTTGAATTTGCTCGTTTCAGCATATCCAAAAACAGAAAATCATAAACATGTAGATTCACCAGAACAATTGTTTTACATTAAAAAAAATAAATAAATAGGCGGTCTGTTAGACCCCTAATTAGTAATTGTATTCCTGTAGACATCCATAGATAGTAGACGGTTTACCTCAAATTCAAGCGAACAAACCCTCATACACCGTCATTTATTTACTTTTAACACAGGTATCCATTCATAATAAAAAGAGGGAGAACAGACCACGATGTCCGTTGCACGAAATGTGGAGGAGAGTTTTCTGTTTCTCATGGAGGGAAGTACGGAGTATAACTTGAAAACGGCCGAACACAAGTCATCAGGTACCAGTGCTGCATCTTCGAGAAGTTTAACACACTTCTTTCGGCAAGTTGTTCCAAGTGACCATGAACTTAAACTACGAGGGCCGTTCAGAAAGTAACCTCCGGTTGATTTAAAAAAATACACCAAGTTAAATAAAAATATTTTAATATATACATCTTACAACTACATCTTTGCACTATTTTTCTACATAGTCTCCATAGCGATTGAGGCACTTATCGTCTCTCTTCACAAGCTTTGAAATTCCTTCTGCATAAAAATCACCCGCTTGTGCCTGGAGCCAGCCTGTGACCGCATCTTTGAGCTCTTCGTCGTCATCAAACCGCTGTGACCCGAGCCATTTCTTCAAATGCATGAAGAGGTGATAATCATTTGGCGCCAGGTCTGGGCTGTAAGGTGGATGGTTGATAACGTTCCACTTGAAGGACTCAAGAAGGGCCGTTGTTCTGCGAGCAGAGTGAGGACGGGCGTTATCGTGCAAAAAAACGATACCGGTAGTCAGTATACCACGGCGTTTGTTCTGTATAGCCCGTCGTAACTTTTTTATTGTTTCACAGTACACGTCTTGATTAATGGTCGTACCACGTTCCATGAATTCAACCAACAACACCCCTTTGGCATCCCAAAACACCGTTGCCATCAGTTTTCTGGCAGAAAAATCTTGCGAGGCTTTTCTTGGTTTGGTAGGCGAATTTGAATGTGCCCACATCTTTGATTGTTCTTTTGTCTCAGGGTTCACGTACTTAATCCAGGTTTCGTCACCGGTCACGATTCTGTTTAACAATGGTTCTCCTTCGTCCTCATAACGTGACAGAAAGTCTAATGCAGAGGCCATTCTTTGAGTTTTGTGGTGGTCGATAAGAATTTTGGGCACCCATCGTGCACAGAACTTACGGTAACCCAATCTTGCTGTCACTATCTCGTACAAGAGAGTCTTAGAAATCTGTGAAAAACCAGTAGACAACTCCGACATTGAGAAACGTCGATTTTCACGAACTTTTGCATCAACTGTCTGAACGAGTTCGTCAGTCACCAATGATGGTCTACCACTCCTCTCTTCATCATGAACGTTTTCTCGTCCACTTTTAAATAAACGTACCCATTCACGGACAACTCCTTCACTCATAACTCTTGGTCCGTACACGGCACAAAGCTCACGATGAATAGCTGCTGCAGAATATCCTTTGGCTGTAAAAAACCTTATGACAGCACGCACTTCACATTTGGCAGGGTTTTCTATTGCAGCACACATTTCAAACTGCCACAAAAACTAAACTAGCGCAGGTACGACGTTCACTCGACCACGGCTTGATGCCGACTGACCTGTTGAGTGCGTGAACGCACAGATGGCGTCGCTACTCCCCCCACAACCCGCACTGTGACCAATCGGAGGTTACTTTCTGAATCGCCCTCGTATCTGCAGGCCTTCCATTTAGTACAAGAGAACCATAGCTTTCGTTCAAGTGACTGTACGTCGAAACTCATCCAGAACTGCTTCAAGTCTAAGTAGACTTGCGGCCGTACAAAATGCGAAGCCATTGTTGTTATAATGCTTGCTCCAACTGTCTTGATGAATTATAACGAGAAATGTGCAAAGTGAACTGCATTCTTTCTGATGCATCTAATCATGGAAACACAAAGCTCTTCCTTGTACTTGTCCGATATTTGTTGCCACTTGAAGACATATGTATGAAAATTTTCTAGTTTAAGGAGCAACCTGGTGAAACTGCAGATATTGTTCATTACTGTCCATGCGATTCCATCATAGAATATAATTTGAATAATAAGGTTGTAGCATTTTGCGGGGACAAAGCCAACATATACTTTGGTGGACGGTCTCGAAGAGGGACAAACAATATTTTCCACAAATTAAAGGGCTTGGCGTCATTGGTGTATAATGTGCAGCGCACTTAGTGTATAATGCTATAAAGACAGCTGCAGGTCGTTTACCAGTCGACCTAGAGTGTGTCATTCACAAGATTTATTATTATTCAACATATATTCTGTGCACGTTGAGAAAGCCTAAAAGAATTTTGTACATTTTTTGACGTAGTGTACAAACTATTACTTGTATACAGCAGTACCAGATGGTTGGCCTCGATGCCAGGCATTGAAAGAGTTTTACTGCTCTAGGGACCACTAAAATCATATTTTTTGAGTGAAGAAAAATGCCCAACAATACTAAGGAAATTTTTTGAAAACCCATGCTCTAAAGTCCTTCTTCTGTTATTACATAATCAAGCGTCAACTTTTGAAGATAGAAAGCCAGATGTTACATATACAGAGACTGGAGAAGCACGTCATGATTTAAACGTGAATATGACAGAAAAACGAAAAACCAGATTAGTGCCACACTTTTTATGAAGTGCGTTAAGCAAACTTGAATATGAGGGGGGCATAAACGTTATTAAAGTTCACTGAAAGCATCTGCGAATTTTATGATAGCAGTGCGCAATACATTGATCAGTGGGCGGATCATTTTATTGCCTTTTCTGACTTCAAATCGGTTCTTTTAAACGATGTACCTACATGGGCTGAGGTCCAAAAAACGCCACGAATCTGTCATAAACTTTTCGCCAAACTGTAACATCAGCGACAATGAATTATTTTAAGAATGTCTTAATATGCAGCAGTTTGTCAACCATGATAAAATAGACAAATGGAACGTAGAAATAACTGACACTGATACGCGTTGGTACAGATGTTTCAGCACTTCACATCGAAGCAAATTCTTTATGAGAATATTTCAAGGAGTGTGGAATTTGTCTTCCAGGTACAAATGCAACAGTCGAGCGTGTCTTTTCTTTGATGAATAAGATACAGACATCTGAGAAAACTCAAATGAAAATAAAGACTTTGAAATCAATTCTAGCGGTTAAAATTAATATGAAATACAGTTGTTAAGAATCCTATGATTTTCTGAATTTAAAAGAAAGCAGATATTTGATAAATAAAAGTCATTCATCACAGAAATATGGGGCCATGAGCAACTGCGTTTTTAAAAGTTGTATATAGTTATCTAAGCAAATGTTTTATTAACTTCTAATATTTTGGTACATCATTATTATACATAACTATGAGGGTGTCTTATGTTTTTATTACATATATATTAGACATTTGATGCCTGTTACTTATTTCAGTGTAAACCTTAATAAAGTATAACAGTTATAGAACACTGTTGTATTCCGAGTACTGAGTAGTTACTGTATAAAATTGGTCCTCAAGGACGCCCATGCCCTAGTTTGCAGGGGTGGCTTCTCTGTCATACAAAGGAACGACTCGAACCTCCGACGGGAGAGGCGGCCTCCGTGACATGGCGCTTCTTTTTTGAGAATTGGAACATGGAATGTCAGAACCCTATTAAAAGCTGGGAAACTAGAAGAGGTTAAGATACTGGTGGAAAAGTCACAGCTGGACATATTAGGAATCTGAGCAACTAGATGGGGCGGTAACGGTGATTTTATGTCAGGGGATTTCAGGATCATTCACAGTGGTAGTGGTCGAACAGGAAGAAATGGCGTCCCTATAATTTTGAGAGGAAAATGGAAGTACAACGTGTTGAACGCATACCACTGCAGCGATAGGATAATGATGATTAAAATTAAAGTACAACCCACGGATTTGTGTGTAATCGCAGTTTACTTGCCAACAACAAATAACAAGGATGAGGAAGTAGAAGTAGTATATGAGCAAATTGATTACTTAATGAAACAAGTTAAAGAAAAGGACAATCTTATCATAATTGGTGATTTCAATGCATCGATTGATAAAGATAACAGAGGATTATGAAATGGCAACTTCGGGCTAGGAAAAATGAATGCTAGAGGAGAAAGGTTGCTAGATTTCTGTGAACAGTATGAGATGATAGTCACCAACACGTGTTTTTAAATGCCCAAGATAAGTAGATATACATGGAAAAGTCCAGCAGATGGCAAAAGGTATAAGATAGATTATATCCTGCTCAAGAATATATTTATGAATCAAATAAAGTCTAGCCACTCATACCCTGGATATGATATAGACAGTGCCCATGTTCTTGTGATATCAGACTATAGTAGCATACTTAAGAAATATAAAAGAACTAACCAACACAGATGGTCTGTAGAAAAACTTAAGGAAACGCAAGTAGTTGCGGATATGAAAGAATTGACCGATAACCTGATAGGTAACAGGGAAAGATTGGAAGGATTCAAAGAGGCTGTAAAAGTAGCTGCTAAAGAACCAGTAGGATTAAGGAAACTAGAACCGAGGAAACTATGGATGACCAAGGAAATACTAGACCTTACTGAAGAACGAAACAGGCTGAGGAAAAAAGATTTCGATAAGTACAAAAGAGTAAAAAATTCAATTACACAGAAATGTAGATTTGAAAAGTGGATGCACGACAAACATAAGGAAATTCAACAAGATCTAAGTGGAGGTCAAATTGATAGAGCCTAGTCTAAAATTAAATCAATGCAGATAAAGTCAAGAACAAAAGCAAATGTGGTCAAGAATAAAAACGGTGACCTACTTCTCGAATTAGAGGATGTATGCGAAAGATGGAAAGAGTATATTGAGTAACTATATGAAGGAGAAGATATTGCTAATGAGGGGGAACTTCTGGAAGAAGAGAGCAGTGTGGATATCTATATGATAGGGCTACCTATATCTAAAGAGGAATTCAACAATGCCTTGAATGATCTAAGTAATGGCAAAGCGACAGGCACAGAAAACATCCCAGCAGAAATACTGAAGGAAATTGGAGAATCAACAAACGAGTACTTACATAAACTTATTAAAGAGTACTATGAAGATGGAAAAGAACCACCTACAGATTTGCTTAACAGCAAAACAGTAATAATACCAAAAAAGAAAATTCTCTGGACTGTGAGAACTATAGAACTATCTCCTTACTATCCCACACTTCCAAAATAATTTTAAGCATAATAAAAACAGGAATAAAAAAGGAAAATTGAGGCAAACCTAGGAGATGACCAACTTGGTTTCAGATCCGGAAAAGGAAGTAGAGGGGCAATACCAGCTCTGAGGATGGTATTAGAAAGACGAATTGGAGTTCATTGGACAACCTACTTGACCTTTATAGATTTACAAAAAGCATTTGACATGGTTAATT
Source organism: Schistocerca piceifrons (assembly GCF_021461385.2). NCBI lineage: Eukaryota > Metazoa > Arthropoda > Insecta > Orthoptera > Acrididae > Schistocerca > Schistocerca piceifrons. The sequence continues at coordinate 1,154,764,332 of NC_060138.1, read as the reverse complement.
GGAAATTGTTATTCCGAACAATGAAGGAAATAAATCTTGATTGGAGGGACAGAAGATTAATCTGGAACCTGCATAAAAGGCAGGAAGCAGAGATATAAGTGAATTGTGTGAAGAAGAAAGCAAAAATAAGGAGGGGAGTAAGGTAAGGATGCCCATTATCACCATATTTGTTCAACTTATTTATTGAAAAAAAAAACAATTGAAAAATTGAAAAGAATAACCAAAGGAATTAAAATTAACGAGGAACGAATACACTGTATCCGTTTTGCAAATGATATAGTAGTACTTGCTGACTCAATAAAGAAGATGGAGTTTATGTTGCTAAAATTTGCCAAAATCCTAAGAGAATTAAATCTAAAAATAAATAAGAAGAAAACAAAAACTATGGTAGTAGGGAATACAAAAGAAAATGGTAAAGTTAATATTAAACTAGAAGATGATATTCTAGAGCAGGCTGAGAACTTCTGTTATTTGGGGAGCACAATCACTGACGACAGTAAATGTATCACAGATATAAAGAGAAGAATATCCTTGGCAAAACAAGCTTTCCAAAATAAAAGGAATTTACTAACAGACAATCATATAAGCCTAGAAGGTAGGAAAAAGTTTGCCAAAACTTTTGTCTGGAGTGTCTTAATATACGGATGTGAAGCGTGGACTCTGGAAAAGGCAGAGAAAAAGAGACTGGAGCAATCGAAATGTGGATATGGAGAAGAATGACGAAAACAAGCTGGGTAGATAGAAAAAGTAATTAACAGGTCTTAAGAGAAGTAAATGAGAACAGAACGATGCTAAATTATATAGGAAGAAGGAAATCAAAAATGATAGGGCACGTAATGAGACACAACCAGTTCCTAAAGAATGATTTGAAGGAAAAATTTTAGGGAAAAAACCAAGAGGCAGGCCAAGAGCAACGTATTTTAGTAACATCAAAGAAAATATGGGGATAAAATCGTGTGAAGAACTGAAGAGGATGACAATGGAGAGAGGGATGTGGTTAAATCGACAAGGCATAGCTTTTAGTTTATGATGATGATTTTTGTTCGTTGCATTTACTCGGAGCGGACGTCGCAAGACACACGTTCAAGTTCATCGTTGATCCATTCACTCAGGTAACCCTCTGACCCAACACGCTGAGCTACCGTGCGGGCATGGAAGGAATGGGATTAGTTATGTCAGCTGCATCGGGACCTTATGCGGAATCAGCGGGGACGGACGAAAATGTGTACCGGACCGAGGGTTCGAACCCGGAATGTAAGGTTCCACCGCAACCGCGCGGCCACTCCGCGCGGCTTTGCTACGAGAACTGACTCGATATCGACCGACAAGCAGTCCCGGCTGCAACTCATTTACGGGTTATAGATTAAATAAGCAGATTCCAAAAGAAAGATGAATAATAGGAAGAAAAATACGAGCAAATACAAAAGTCAATACGATGTTGAAAATCATGTAACACAAGGTTAAAATTCGAAAATTTAGATTGAAACCAATTAATTGGAAATAATAAAAGAGTAACTTTGGTAAAGGTTTAAAAAAGAAAAAAATATAATCACATGGCGATATTGGAAAGCTTCTTCCCTTGCATCGCTGGCTGTGATGTTACCACTGCCACATTTGTAGATTGTTTTTATATTAATAAATGTATAGAATCAATTGTAACCATCATTTTATGCCTTCTGAAAGTTCGGTTTTATACTGCGTCGTATGAAGTTTACTCACTGTAGGCTGATCTTTGTGATATTAACAGCATATGAGAAACCGAATTGCGGCTTGTGCGAAAAAATTTCCTCTATTCTCTGTTCACCATAAGAATAAACCTGATGTAAACATTACGCCATGTATTCTTCCGAGTTTGCTTCAAACTCATTGGATTTCCTTTCACGTGAAGCAGAAGCCAAGCTACGTACAGTACAGTCAAATACGATCATAAGGATACGTTTTATGATGTGTTACACGCACATGAGGCTGAGCTATAATGCGAGGCAACAGCTTTACCGCCTCGGGCATGGATGTGTGTGATGTCCTTAGATTAGTTAGGTTTCAGTAGTTCTAAGTCTAGGGGACTGATGACCTCAGATGTTAAGTCCCATAGAGCTTCGAGCCATTTGAACCATTTAATTTTGAAATTAGGTACTCTTTCGCTGGACACCCTGTGGCGAAGTTTAATAAGTTCTTATGATACATGAGGCACAGTGAACATCTACAGATATTTGATTTAAATAGATTTAATACCACATAATGACAAAAAAATTTCAGAATAGGTAAATAAATAGAAGCAAACCGTCTTCACAATTAATCCTAGAGACGCATCCATGTGTGCTACAGTATTTCCATGGAACGTTTACTCAGGCAGTCTCATGAAACACTTAGGACACATTCAACAGTGAGGTCTTGCCCGGCCACTAACTGACTGGCGTCCCCCTTTACAGAACGTTTGCCAGATCCCCCTCCACAAATTCGGGTACCTCCCTTTGTTGCACAATAGTGACTTACTACGCAAAATTCATAAAATATTCATCTCCATTCAGTAGAAATCTTTTTTATTAATGAAACATGTAGACCCCAGGAAGCTCACTGTGCTAATAATTCGTAACTTAGGAATCGTTATTTTGCGCCTTAGTCTCTTAGTACATTATTGTTGCAAACTGTTGGTATCTCATTACTTCACATTTCAAACACAAAAGAGAAAACGGAAAAGGAGGCACTGCATACAATTTTCGTGACTGCAAAGGAGCGTTTCATGTGGTTTATCGATAACTGGAAGACGATTGTCGGTAGTTTTGCAACCATTTCAAAATGCTGCAACTTGTTTGATAAACTACAATATATATTTAGGTATTATGTAAAAAATTAATTTAATATGTATAAGTCACAACTATACAAAGCAGTGTATCTCCACAAAACAGATTGTCATTAATTCTCAGTGTCCTGTTGCCTAGTAGGCACAGGGTACACCATGGGCCTTGATACCTTATTCCATGCGTGATGGCATTGACGCGCATAAGGTGCGAATGGCGTCGTGTGGTATAGGCATCCCTGCTGCATTCACCTGGTTCCAAAGTTCCTCTATGATGGTTGGCATTCGGTCACAGTGGTAACCCATCGTTTCACCATATCCCACAGACATTTTCTATAGACGACAAGTCCGGTAATCTGGTGAGCCAGGGCAAAAGGCTGACATCCTGTGGCACCGAGAAGGCACGTGTTCCATGCAGCATTATGTGGTCGTGGATTGTCTTGCTGAAAAATGGCCTGTAGGTTGTTGGCACAAAGCTTATGACTATGTGTCGCAGGATGTCATTCACGTTGGTCAAGCTGGTCACAGTGCCCTGGAAACGCACCAGCTGTGATTCGTGGCTGTGCCCAAAAGCGGCCCTTACCATCAGGCCTTGTGTTGGCGCTGTATGTCTAACGTGAACGCAGTCACTGTGATGGCGTTCCCTCCCACTGCAGTGAACAAAATGCGGCCATCGTTTCCAAGCAAACAGAATCTGGATTCGTCCGAAAACACTAGCTGATGCCGTCCCTGTCCCCAGTGACGTCGTTCCCCCAGTGCCGCCTAGCACGTTTCTACACAATCGTCAAAGGTAGGCGCAGAAGTGGGCGACGCGCACCTAACCCACGCCGGAAGAAACGACGATGGACTGTCACCCCTGATAGCGAACTATGTGTCCCACTGTTGCACCAGAGCCGAGGAGGACGCAAATCTGTCCTGCAATGCCATTCGGATGAGATGTCGAACTTCTCGGGGGGGGGGGGGGGGGGGGGGGCTGGGTGGTGTAGTAACCTGACCCATCTCATCGTGTTCTGTGGCTTCCGTGAACCATTCTGCACATGCTCGTTGCACTGCCGAAACACTTTGTCCCACACCGACAGCAATTTCCCTGGTGGGTGCATCACATTATCTCAAGCCAATAATGCGCCCTCATTCAAACCCACTGAGTTGATGGTATGGTTCGCGCATACGTCTGCGACGTATCCTGAACGTCTGCTGAAGTCACAGTGATCCATTACCTTTTGTAAGTAGGCTGTTTAGGTTTTTTTATTGGTAACGCCACCTCTGCATAAAAATCACTGGCTGTGCTGTGTGAAGTCTGTGGCTAGTTTGCATTGTTGTCTGCCATTGTAGTGTTGGGCAGCTGGCTGTGAACAGCGCGTAGCGTTGCGCAGTTGGAGGTGAGCCGCCAGCAGTGGTGGATGTGGGGAGAGAGATGGCGGAGTTTTGTAATTTGTCATGAACTGCTATATATATTATGACTATTAAGGTAAATACATTGTTTGTTCTCTATTAAAATCTTTCATTTGCTAACTATGCCTATCAGTAGTTAGTGCCTTCCGTAGTTTGAATCTTTTATTTAGCTGGCAGTAGTGGCGCTCGCTGTATTGCAGTAGTTCGAGTAACCAAGATTTTTGTGAGGTAAGCGATTTGTGAAATGCATAGGTTAATGTTAGTCAGGGCCATTCTTTTGTAGGGATTTCTGAAAGTCAGATTGCGTTGCGCTAAAAATATTGTGTGTCAGGTTAAGCCCGCATCTCGTGGTCGTGCGGTAGCGTTGTCGCTTCCTACGCCCGGGTTCCCGGGTTAGATTCCCGGCGGGGTCAGGGATTTTCTCTGCCCCGTGATGGCTGGGTGTTGTGTGATGTCCTTAGGTTAGTTAGGTTTAAGTAGTTCTAAGTTCTAGGCGACTGATGACCATAGATGTTAAGTCCCATAGTGCTCAGAGCCATTTGAGCCTCAGGTTAAGCACAGTCCTGTATAAATTGTACAAAGGGGACGTTTCACTTTGGTTTAAAGCGACATCGGGAGCCGCAGGCACATTTTACCGGTAAATGGTGATGCGCCACGATATCGATGTTGACCTCTTTATCGATGTTGACCTCTTACCCGCGGGCCGATATATTCAGTTGCTAATCATTTCTGCAAAACATACTAATGTACATATCCTGTGTGTAGGAACGTCCTATCTCTAGTTCCTCAAGGTTTTTTTCTGAACATGAGTGTACTAGTAATAAACACTACGAGTACAGGATGATTCTAAAGTCACTATACATTTCAGTTAATATAGTAAGTCACTGTACATTTCAGTGATATAGTAACGGAATATTTGTTGCTTGCAGGTACTACGACAGAATGCTAACCAGAGAAGAACGAATCACTGTTGTGTCTGCTCGTCTTCGTGGAATGACGTATGAACAGGTGCGGACAGAGTTTGCCCGTCGATTCCGGAAAAGAGGCCCCACCAGGCTTGCTATCAAGACGCGTCCTGGTAGTGTTGCAGATGAAGAACGTCCAGGGAGGCCGGCCATAACGCCAGACACCGCGCAGAGTGTGCAGGATGTGATCACACGTGGCCCTTCCGCATCTACCAGGAGAGTTAGTAGGAAAAATGGTTCAAATGGCTCTGAGCACTATGCGACTTAACTTCTGAGGTCATCAGTCGCCTAGAACTTACAAGGGGAGGCCGCCAATTGCGAAATTCAGATTCGATTCATACTGCGCGTAATAAAAGCTCATGGCCAGAGGTGTAATGTGGCAAAGCACCAAGATGCACTTCTCAGCCGTTGTCGAGAAAATCGACAGTTAAAAGAAACCGTTGCGGTGAAATACTCTCCACGATTAATAACTTCTTCACAGTGTCGTGGCGCACCGGTAAGCGCTCGGGTTTGTAATCCGAAGGTCGCCGGATCGAATCTCGCACCATGCTTCACAGTGTCGTGGCGCACCGGTAATCGCTCGGGTTTGTAATCCGAAGGTCGCCGGATCGAATCTCGCACCATGCAATTTTTTTTAGTAGTTTTTTTTATAATTCAAATATATATATATAATTCCCGGCAATCAGTTGCAACAATTATGCATATAATAAGTTGTTGAAAGTCGTTTGTCGTGGAAAAACTGGCGACTTCGAACATCATTATGTTTTCCGCAAACAAAGTTGTATATCACAAATGTTATTAATTGTCTTCATAATGTTAACCACGCATAGTTAACGGAAGACGTAGAAACGATATTCCGAAACGAATACGTATAGCGTAAGTCAAACGTTTGAATTAGAATAGAGACCCCACGAACACAAATTTTCTGTGGCAGGTATGAAATATAAACTCTGTTACTCGCTCGTTACACTTGGACAGATGTTGAATGGGCCGAAACGAGCCGCCGCAAACAGCGTAGTTGCCTACTAACTTCGAAAGAAGGTAGATGCCGTCCCTAGCGCAACTTATAACATCGTCGACAATCAGTGCGGACGGGAGAGCTTTGGTACACCCTGTTGAAAAAACGGAAAAATGGAAGCGGTAAAATTGGAGAGCGATCCGCCTTCACCAACATGCATAAGCAATTCATTAATAGTTATATATATATATATATATATATATATATATATATATATATATATATGAATTACAAAAAACTAATAACAAAAAACATTGCATGGCGCGAGATTCGATCCGGCGACCTTCGGATTACGAACCCGAGCGCTTACCGCTGCGCCACGACGCTGTAGTAAACTATTAATCGTAGAGAGTATTTCACCGCAACGGTTTCTTTTAACTGTCGATTTTCTCGACAACGGCTGAGAAGTGCATCCTGGTGCTTTGCCACATTACACCTCTGGCCATGAGCTTTTATTATGCGCAGTATGAATCGAATCTGAATTTCACAATTGGCGGCCTCCCCTTGTTAGAACTAATTAAACCGAACTAACCTAAGGATATCACACACATCCATGCCCGAGGTAGGATTCGAACCTTCGACCGTAGCGGTCACGCGGTTCCAGACTGAATCGCCTTTAACCGCACCGCCACACCGGCCGGCAGTTAGTAGGAAACTTGGTATTCCTCAAACCACTGTATGATGAGTTCTTCGTTACAAGCTGCACAAACTTACGTACCATATCCAGGTAGTACATAAGCTTGAAGCGGAGACCGACGCAGTCAGACAAGCTATGTGTCATGATCTGACTCAAGCATTTCCCAGCAGATGGATTGGTCGTGCCTCTGCACAGATGTGGCCACACCACTCTTCTGAATTGATCCTAGACTTTTTTGCATGGGGGTTCATCAAGTCTAAGGTATACCAGGTGAAAATCCGCTGCACTGAACACTTAACACAGCGGATTCGAGCCGCAGTTGCTGAGGTTACACCAGATATGGTTGGGCAGGTGTTTCGGTCTACAGTGGAGCATTGGGGGGCGGGGGGCGGGAGCGGGGGGGAGGGGTGCCTAGACATGCAAGGTGGTCACATTGAAATGTACTGAAATTATGTCCTATGGAAACATAAGTTGCAGTGTCATAACATATTGGTTAATAAAATTTGTTTAAGTACAAAATGTATTTCAAACTTACTGTAATTGTGATAATAAATTATACTCCACAAATGTGTTTTCAGGTTTAATGTACACCATACTAGGGTAAGTTTCTCCGCGTTCGACATAAAGCTCACTTATCGGAACTGCCGAGCAAGATGGCATAGTGGTGAAACACAGAACCCGCATTGGGAAAAAGTGTTGGTTAATGACGGGAAACGGGGGGGGGGGGGGGGGGGGGGAGGGGAGGAGAGTTCTTCTGAAAAGGACACGGCAATTTCAGTTGTAAACTCATCAACCTACGTTGTGCTCCGGCTCTATCGCTCTTATTGTCGACGGCAAGCTAAAATCTAATCTTCCTTAGTTACCGTTTTTGGTAATATTTTATTGGTTTACGGAAATAATTTTAACACTGACTGGGATGCCACAAAGCGATCGAAAGTATAATTAACTTTGCTCTTCTTCCCGCAGTTACGTGACGAGGCCTTGGTGCTACGTGCAGCACTGTCGTTCTGCAAATAAGATACGAGTAGGAAGCTGTTACGTACTTTATCACACTGGGCTGCAACCCGAACGTACGGCCTTATCTAACCCGACAACGGTTGCTGCATGTTTCCTACATATGGAGTTGTTTGGAATCGCGTGTGCTACGTAGTGAAACAGTGATGTGGAAATCTCCGTTGTTTGAAATAACGTCATGCCCATTTCTTTAAGCTAACCTTATAAATCACAGCAGAGAAGTGTCTCACTATCTCATTCAGATATAAATTACCTCGATAACGATCAGCCGCTTAAAATGATTACTGTGTTTAGTTTCCAGACATTAAAGAAATCCCACTCGAAAAAAATGCAGAGAAACGTAAGATGTCGAATATTAATTCTGAGGCGGGCGCGTGGCGGCATACGTAACGGTCAAATTTTCAGTGTTGACATAGTCGAGGTCTCAATGATCTTATTATATTGAAAGCGTAAATTATGAAACCAGTGGGATAATGAATCCAGGGGACGATCCCACAGTGAGTTAATCCTTGTAACCCAGCCACACAATGGTATTCCGACGAAACCATCCCTTGTAGGTTTTATGTGACAGCAAAAAGCTTGAAATTCTGTCACGAAAACTCCAAAAAATCATGTACGACTTGGACGATCAGGTTCGCCTCATTAAATGTGGAGAGGAGGAAGATTCTAACCACGTGAGTATGGGACTTCGGACCATTTAACTTGATACAGCCCCTGTAAATTGTGGGCATCAAAAATTTGACATTATTATCGAATTTCATTGTTGCGGTGGAATTGCCTCTTTCTTTTACGCAGAGAGACAAGACCGTAAAGAAAATTTAGTTCGCTAAGCTGTTGTTTATATAGACATAAATTTTATGCTTTTATACTACGTAGCTGTTATCATGTGTGTACAAGGCATCATGAGCCTAACCACGATATTCAAGTACGTCATACATAGTACACTCACCATGTTCGTTTCTGAATGGAATGATATGTATGACTTGAATATGTAATGTTGTGAGTGTGTGAATAAATACACTGTTTGTCGCATGTTTCTGATGGGTGTATGACTGCAAAAATCAAAGTCAGTAATAATAATTAAAGAAACGCTTCAGAAGCTGCGCTGAGCGGATACGTCATTCACAAATTGCCTGTTGGCTTCTGCCTCGGGTTCTTCGGCCGACGTTTGTTTCATGATTTTTCCGACTTTTCGCCAGCACGAGTGACTAGCACTGTCAAAGCTTCACCCTCCATTGCTGGTGTCGATGGGTGAAGTTTTGACAATGCTAACCATTCGTGCTGGCGAAACGTCAGAAAAACCATCAAATGTCGGCCGAAGAACCCGACACGGAAGCCAAGAAGCAGTCAACAAGTGGCAACGAAAACATTAACAGTTTTGTGGATGCGTGGTTATTCCAACGACAAGTAGTAACATATGTTGTTAAGATGTCGTTAATGTTGTTCAGCGTATGCCCTAAAATCTCTCGCCAGAAAAGATGAAATAGTTAAGTTGTTGTATGGTTCATGGATCGTTTCCCTAATGTATAGTACTGACGTGAAGCGGTTCAGTTTTCAGACTCTTCAGTAAATTCGTATTCGAGTTTGACAGCACATATTTGCAGGTGAGTTTATATAACCACAGACAACAGTGGGTTTGACAACTTGAGCAAGCAGTCCATAAATTTTGATAACAGTGACCTGCTTCCATACTTACAAAAGAACAGTCGAGTTTGGTGTGAGTTTCAAGGAAGGTTAGGTTAACCTTAGCACTGCCTTCTGCTTTAATACACTACTGGCCATTAAAATTGCTACACCAAGAAGAAATGCAGATGATAAACCGGTATTCATTGGACAAATATATTATACTAGAACTGAGATATGATTACACTTTCAACGCAATTTGGCTGCATAGATCCTGAGAAATCAGTACCCAGAGCAACCACCTCTGGCTGAAATAACGGCCTTGATACGCCTGGGCATTGAGTCAAACAGATCGTGGATGGCGTGTACAGGTACAGCTTCCCATGCAGCTTCAACACGATACCACAGTTCATCAAGAGTAGTGACTGGCGTATTATGACGAGTCAGTTGCTCGGCCACCATTGACCACACGTTTTCAATTGGTGAGAGATCTGGAGAATGTGCTGGTCAGGGCAGCAGTCGAACATTTTCTGTATCTAGAAAGCCCCGTACAGGACCTGCAACATGCGGTCGTGCATTATCCTGCTGAAATGTAGGGTTTCGCAGGGATCGAATGAAGGGTAGAGCCACTGGTCGTAACACATCTGAAATGTAACGTCCACTGTTCAAAGTGCCGTCAATGCGAACAAGAGGTAACCTAGACGTGTAACCAATGGCACCCCATACCATTAGGCGGGTTGATATGCCAGTTTGGCGATGACGAGTACACGCTTCCAATGTGCGTTCACTGCGATGTCGCCAAACACGGATGCGACCATCACGATACTGTAAACAGAACCTGAATTCATCCGAAAAAATGACGTTTTGCCATTCGTACACCCAGGTTCGTCGTTGAGTACACCATCGCAGGCACTGTGGTGCAGCGTCAGGGGTAACCGCAGCCATGGTCTCCGAGATGATAGTCCGTGCTGTTGCAAACGTCGTCGAACTGTTCGTGCAGATGGTTGTTGTCTTGCAAACGTCCCCATCTGTTGACTCAGGGATCGAGACGCGGCTGCACGATCCGTTACAGCCATGCGGATAAGATGCCTGTCATCTCGACTGCTAGTGATACGAGGCCCTTGGGATCCAGCACGGCGTTCCGTATTACCCTCTTGAACGCACAGATTTCATATTCTGCTAACCGTCATTGGATCTCGACCAACGCGAGCAGCAATGTCGCGATACGATAAACCGCAATCGCCATAGGCTACAATCTGACCTTTATCAAAGTCGGAAACGTGATGGAACGCATTTCTCCTCCTTACACGAGGCATCACAACAACGTTTCACCAAGCAACGCCGGTCAACTGCTGTTTGTGTATGAGAAATCGGTTGGAAACTTTCCTCATGTCAGCACGTTGTAGGTGTCGCCACCGGCGCCAACCTTGTGTGAATGCTCTGAAAAGCACATCATTTGCATATCACAGCATCTTCTTCTTGTCGGTTAGATTTCGCGTCTGTAGCTCGTCATCTTCGTGGTGTAGCAATTTAAATGGCCAGTAGCGTACATATGCCGCAGGCCACCATAAGAGGAATACCTTGTACCACAGTTTGTCATTCCGCAAATAGAGCGACGGTAAAAGGACTGTATATGCCTCCATACGAGCGCTAATTTCTTATCTTGTCCTCGCGGGTTTTACGCGAAATCTGCGTTGGTGACGGTAGAATCGTTCTGCAGTCAGCCGCAAATGTCGCTTCTCTAAATTTGGTCAATAGTGTTTCGCAAAGAGAACGTCGTTTTCCCTCTATGGATTCACATTTGATTCCATCTCCGTAATACCAGCTCGAACCTACCAGTAGTAAATCTAGTAGCAAGCCTCTGAATTGCTTCGATATCATCTTTGCTGTGTTCTCTGTCAGCAATTTTACATCATTAGATATAAACAGCAAGGTGTTGACAATTGCGAAAGAAAGGGCCAGAGCTCAGATGTTCGTGTGACGTTAAGATGGTTTAATGATGTCACATTGTCAGTAAATTTCACCACACTTCTACCCAACGACACAACGGACGTGTCACACGATCGGAAGACCCTGACACTCCCTCCGCACCCACATTTCGCACCTCTCTCTGATGCCTATGCGATGCCTAGCGATGAAATCACTTAGTTTTCTTACGGGCGGCCGAGGAAAACATTTCAGACACACCGCCGCTCAGTATCACCGCGAAAGGACTTCATGGTGTGGCATAAATGGCGTCAATGAAACCACTCCTTTCCTTGGGGCGTTGATTGTCACTCATTTTATGGTCGACAACGAAAGTTCACAGTGTGATGAACAACAGTACGACGTTCTTGGGAAACTTTGACACTGCTTACACCTCTCGGACGTTTCATCCCTTCACTAAGGACATAGTGGGCCTTCCACCCCTCTCAACACGATCGCGTCCCTTTGGAATGTAGCATGACAGCAATTTTTTATCTAGTATTCAGAGCAGAACTAACAAGGACCTTTCAAAACCATTCGATGGAATTTGAATGTGACCCGAAGGGGCAAATGTTGTTTTCGTTTTTGGTGGCGTCTTCACTGGGAAGCGTAGGGAGATGCGGTAGAAGGTGCGACATTGATATATGGATGACTAACAATGGCATAGGGTCCGTCTGAGACCCTCCAGTTTGGTCTTATTGTCAGTGCCACCTGCCCACCTTTGTTGAGCACGTTCAAAATTTGCCTCCACAGAGAACAGCCAGTCACTAATCACCAAACGCTGGCATAACATGCATCGCTTTCGACACCCCTTATATTTCGACGTGCCGCCACGTGGCGTTAGTTCAGCGAGGAAGCGCCACTCAGCACAGGGGTGTCGAAATGGCTGCCTGTCAGGCTGGCATCTAGTAACCAGTGACTGGCTGTATAATGGCTGTATCTGTACAGGTACATTTTTAAAGCGCTCAGCAAAAGTGAGCAGCGGCAGCGAGGGTGTTGCCAAACTGCGAGTATCAGAGGGGCACTTCACCATTTTATTCACGCATGTACCAATATCGTACCTCCCCCCCTCCCCTGTGATGACATCTTGGGATGATGTGTAACAGGTGGGCTGAAAAAGCACAAACAACCTTTACTCTTTGAACCACGTTCAAATTTCGTCGGATGGTTTTGAACGGTAACTAGTGCTTCCAATCTGTATACCAAAGCAAAGCTTACAGTGGCACTACATCCAAAGGAGTGCGATCAACGTTCAGTGAGGGTGCAGCACCGCTACTTCCTTAGAGAACAGTTGAATCATCCAGGGAACATTAGCAGTGCCAAAGTTCTCAAGGGCGTCGTCCTGTTGCTCATCAAGCTGCGAACTGTCGTTTTAGACCACAAAATGAGTGACAATCAACGCCCCAGGGGAAGGCGTGGTTTCATTGGCGCCCTTTATGCCACCCCATCAGGCCTTTTCGTTTCTGTACTAAGCGGCGGTGTGTTTGAAGTGTATACGCTGCATCAGTGCCCAACATAACTGGTTTACTTAACTCTAACCGTGATGTCAGCACACCAACCATCAACTGCCAACTGGGAGTTGATAGTGTGTTGACAAAAATGCTTCAAATGCCTCTGAGCACTATGGGCCTTAACTTCTAAGATCATCAGTCCCCTAAGGACATCACACACATCGATGCCCGAGGCAGGATTCGAACCTGCGACCGTAGCGGTCGCGCGGTTCCAGACTATAGCGCCTAGAACCGCTCGGCCACTTCGGCCGGTTGTGTGCTGACATCACGGTTACAGTTTGCGTAAACCAGTTATATTGGCCACCGATGCAGCGTATATATGGTTCGTGATAATCCCTTCAGCATCAACTAAGGCCTGAAGATGGCCCATTGAAGCGTCGAAACTGGCAGCTACGCAATAAATAAGATCATAAGGACAACCGAAGGCGTTTCATTGTCTTACAATAGTGAATGGTTGTGGTCCCCCAGACCTCCAGTCAAAAGGATGGACGTACAAAAACTATTTGTTCATGGTATAAAAGAAGTCCACTGGTGTTTTCACAAAAAGAAGCACTCCAGTGATCTATCTTCGCAAGCCTCTAAAAATCAATCGGAATGCCAGAAGATAAGGATAAGAATTCTCAATATCTACTATGCAATATACAGTCGCATAATCGACATGTACCGCGAATTTGCTTTGGGAAGACATTATAACATCATGCAGAAAGAAATTGAAGATTTAGTTGACAATGAAAGAGCAAAAAATTACAGTGATCGACAGACAGGATGCATTGTTCTGTGCATAAAGACGCACTCTGTGCTAAATTTGCGGGCGTGGAGCACGTGATGAAATTGGTGGTATGAACAGTAAATTTTCTGAAGTCGTACACATTATTACACTGTCAGTTTCAACAGTTTTCAATGGAAGTGTATGGAGACGTTATATATTATTGCAAAGTACATTGATTAAGTCAAGAGGCGTGCCTGCAGCGATTTTTCGATTTAAGACCCACTGTTCTTGAATTTATAAAGGAATAAAAAGGCAACAGGAACGAAAATTAAAAGATTCGGAACGAATTGCAGACCTCGCATTTTAAATGGGCTTGACTGCACTCTGGCCACAGTAAGACACTGCAGGGTGAGAAATAACTTATTTCTAATTTGAAGGGGATGCATTTACAAAGAAAACCGCATTGTGCAAGGGACAAATCCCGACAAAAAACGCCACTCATATTCCTAAGGTCACTGGCATTAAGGAAAACGCAAGATTTGTAGAATTCATTGTGGCCTTGAAAACATTACTAGGACAGTTTTCTAAACGTTTTGAGGACACTGCCAGTCCTACATCCGTTTTCAAGCTTTTTTTTTTTTTTTTAGACCATTTGCCATTTCGGTTAAAAGCACCCCTCTGTGTGCAGATCTATCTGACTGATTTGCAGTTTAATTCCCATTTAAATGATAAATTCTTTTATGTTAAAACTGCCTTGTAGGTCTGCATTTCCTCGGGAAGAGTTTCCACGTCTCCATAATGTGGTTCCGTTCAACATGTCCGTGAAAGGCCTTTTTCGTCTATGAAACTAAATAAGTCATGATTACATGGCAATCTGCATCAATGCGAGGTGCTTTTAATAATTTCCACAACGAAACTCTGTCTCGGAATCTGGCAGAAAACCCAAAGAGATTCTGGTCATATATAAAACACACCAGTGGCAAGACGCAATCAATACCGTCACTGCGCGATAACAACGGTGCAGTCACTGATGACAGTGCCACCATACCAGAGCTATTAAACACGTTTTTCCGAATCTCCTCCACCAAAGAAGACGAAGAAATATTTCCGAATTCCGATCAAGAACAACTGCCAAGATGAGAAATATAGAAGTAGATATCACTTAATAAAGGCATGGCTTCCGGTCCAGTCGGTATTCACTACAGAAAGTTCCGCAGCTACAGACTGGACAGTTGCTCAAGTCACACCAATACCCAAAAAGGGAAGAGGAGTAATCCGCTGAATTGCAGGCCCATATCACTAAAGTCGATTTGCAGTAGGTTTCTGGAACATATGCTGTATTCGAACATTATGAAGTACCTCGGGAAAACGATTTATTAACACATAGTCAGCACGGATTCAGAAAATATTGTTCTTGCGGAACACAACTAGCTCTTTATACTCATGAAGTAATGAGTGATATCGACAGGGGATGTCAAATTCACTCCGTATTTTTAGATTTTTGGAAAGCTTTTGACGCCGTTCCTCACAAGCGCCTTATAACCAAACTCTGTGCCTATGGAATATCGCCTCAGTTGTGCGACTGGATTCGTGATTTCCTGTCAGAAACGTCACAGTTCGTAGTAATACACGGAAAGTCATCGAGTAAAATAGAAGTAATATCCGGCGTTCCCCAAGGAAGTGTTATATGCCCTCTATTGTTCCTGATTATATTAATAACATAGGAGACAATCTGAGTAGCCCTTGTAAGTAGGCTGTTTAGGTTTTTAAATTGGTAACGCCACGCCATTCTCTGTATGAAAATCACTGGCTGTGCTGTGTGCAGCCTGTGGCTGGTTGGCATTGTTGAAATATTCTCTATTGTAGTGGGCAGTTGGCTGTTAACAGCGCGAAGCGTTGCGCAGTTGGAGGTGAGCCGCTAACAGTGGTAGATGTGGGGAGAGAGATGGCAGAATTTTGAGAGCGGACGATCTGGACGTGTGTCCATCAGAGAGAGTAAATTTGTAATATTGGATATCATGGACTGATATATATATTATGACTTTTCAACACTATTAAGGTAAATACATTGTTTGTTACCTATCAAAATCTTTCATTTGCTAACTATACCCATCAGTAGTTAGTGCCTTCAGTAGTTTGAATCTTTTATTTAGCTGGTAGTAGTGGCACTCGCTGTATTGCAGTAGTTCGAGTAACGAAGATTTTTGTGAGGTAAGTAATTTGTGAAACGTATAGGTTAATGTTAGTCAGGGCCATTCTTTTGTAGGGATTGTTGAAAGTCAGATTGCGTTGCGCTAAAAATATTGGGTGTCAGTTTAGTGTTGATCAGAATAGGTAAAGAGCGAAATGTCTGAGTACGTTCAGTTCTGCTCCGCTGTTTGAAAATCAAGTAATGTAAGAGGTTTATCAGCACAGTAATTCATTAATTTTTCTAAGGGGACGTTTCATATGGCGACCCTGCCTGGATACCTCACTGGAATCTTCTGATTTTTTCTTGTAGTTTGTGTAATTAGTGTAGCTATTGTCTATTGCTAGCAGGTAATTATAGAGAGAATTTCCTTTGTAGTTGTAGTTTTTCATTGTTGTACAGTAAAACAGTTGTGGCATGCATGTAGATTTGCACCAAGTATTTCGCAGGTGCGCTTGGAATTAACGAGATATTATTTTCAATGCTATGTTAATGTGTTCTCTTATTTTGCTCTTAAAATTGTGCTTTTCTGTGTTATCGTGTGAAATATTGTGATAATAATGGTGTGTGAAAAACGTAATAGTAGGCTCCGTGGTAAAGTAAGATATGACAGTGAAGACGAAAGCAGTGTGTTAGCGCCACCGTGTAATGAATTAACTAATGTTCAAAGTAGTAATTTGGTAATTGTGCATAGGGAAATGGAGCGGGCTGCAAATAATGGTGTAGACAGTGAAACAATTAGTGAACAGGGAAGCATTATCGATCGATTGGTCGGCAACAGCTCGCCTCAGGAATCCGAAATGACAGGACACAATCTTGCGAATACTGTAGATTCAGGTTTTGCGTCCTCACCATTTTCTCAAATAAGTCAAGACACATTTTCTGCTTGTCAAAATGTGAATGTTGTCGGTGTAAATGCACTGCCGAATAGCACTGAGGAACATGTTTCAGACACCAGTGAATCGTTATTACAGTTAATGCAACAAATGGTACAAAGGCTACAAAAGTTAGACACAACGCTTGAACAAAATCAGAAACAAATGGGACAAAATCTTCAAAAGTTAGACACAATGGAACAAAATCAGAGACAAACACAGCAAAAGCTTCAGAAGTTAGACACAATGGAATAAAATCTTCAGAAGTTAGACTCAATGGAATAAAATCTTCAGAAGTTAGACACAATGGAACAAAATCTTCAAAAGTTAGACACTATGCTTGAACAAACATGTGAAGATTTAACTACTGAGTTACATAACATTGAATCGAAATGTCAAAAAGTCTGTAATGACGTAAAAACACAAATTTGTGATCATTTTCAACCTATTTTTTCACGGCATGAAAATGCATTACAGAATCACAAAGCAGCCACAAAAGAACTGCAGACTATTGTTCATGAAAATCATGAGACCTTGCGGGCTAAAATTGACTCAGTTGCATCTACCGATTAGGTTACGCTACTTGCAAAAACTCGGGAAAACTTAAAGAACACAGTAGATACTCTGAAAATTGGTTCAGAAATACACATGGAGGAAATTAGTCCAATATCAGAAAAAGTAGTCGAACTTTCGGATCAGCTAAATAATTTATCTACGAAGGTAGATGATAATCTGAATGACACAAGACCGGTAGTCTTTAATGACACTGAAGAGTGGGAACAAATTAGGAAATTCAGACAAAATCAGAATCAATTTAATACGCAACATCAAAGAGAAATCTGGGAAGTGCAAGATCAGTTGACACAGGTAATACAAGAATTACATATTTCAGAGGACACTCATGCTCCAATACGGGAAGAGGGACATAGAAATACGGAACAGCCACAAAATAATAACACTGGGCACTTCGGAAATTATGAAAGAAATTGGCAAGGTACACCGAATTTTGAGATGCAACCGCCGAAACGAAGTAACAATGACCGATATGCGTCTTGCCGACATGATGATTTTGAATATAAGCTGTTTATTACTACATGTAAATTCAAAACATTTACGAATTCCTGCAACGACATTCATCCACAAGTGTGGCTTCATCAATTCTCTCATTGTTTTCCTCCCAACTGGTCATTAGAGCACAGATTAGAATTTATGTGTGGCTATTTAGAGAATGAACCAGCTCTAAGAATGCGATCGGTCATTCACAATTGTCACAGTGAAGGAGAATATTATCATGCCTTCCTCTGAGCATATTGGTCTCAAGCCACACAAAACCGAGTAAAACATAGCATCATAATGATGAAACATTTCGAACAATCTGAATCTCCCAGTCTTGTGAAATATTTTGAAGACATGTTGCACAAGAATCAGTACCTGTCAAACCCATACAGCCCCTCAGAACTCATCCGCATTTGCTTAATCAAATTGCCTGAACATTTACGACATATTATTTTGGCAGGACGTTGCAAAGACGATATTGAAGCTTTTCAGGGACTCTTGCAAGAATTGGAAATCGACACTGACAATCGCGGGACGCGAAAACACAAACACAACAATTACAAGTTAAATCCGTCACAATTCCGCGATGAAAGAAGTAATAACTGGACACGACAAGGCTATTCTTACAACGTAAATCGTGACCAAAACAGACACCACCCGTATGACGACCGTTGGCAGAGTACTGTTAATTACAGGGACAGATCACCTCTTTGCGGTAATGACTATCACAGAGACAATCAGGGAAACAGACAATGTGGAAACCAATATAATTATTATCAATGGAGACAGAATAACGTCAAACGCAACGGACCACCGCTCAGTTACGATTCCGAGAGAAATTTTCCACCACATGACCGACAAAATAGAAACTATGTAAACTACCGACATAACGACGGACGATATAATCTTAACAACAGACCAGAATTTAACCACAATTGGCGTGGTTCAAACAGGGCAGGGGCCTCTCGACAAGGTGAATTTGTAGAAGTTACATCTCCAAATCCCAGCAATGACGCGCGACAACAAAGAGACAGACAATGACTCGCACCGCAGGCAGCCACGTGCGCCGGCTGGCTCAGAGAAAAATAACATCGACGCTAACCTTAAGAAAAATTTTAGCATTCTCTACAGACGTATACAACATGATAATTGCTTTGAAGTTGAAACTCTGCGCACTAGAAAGGGTAAAAGATTGCACCACATTTCACATGTAAAACCGTTTATTGAGAGATAATCTGCTTTTTACCTTAGTCTTTGCTTTAAAATTTTTCACTTCACGTTAACATGCAACTATGTTTTAAAGTTAACTATCCAGTCAAGAACCTAGGGAACGTATTTAGACAGTAATTACAAATGCATTGTTATAGTGAACAGAGGACACAGTGTTGTTATTTGTACATTCTTGCTTGTTAGTTGCACAATTACATAACGAATATATGGCTTACATACTTAAAACATATACTGCTAATGAGATTTTACTGCAACATTTTGGTTTACTTGAAAATACATTATGGATTTAAAGTGCTTTCTGAGAGATACCAGATGACACAGTGGTTAGTTTATTTGACTGCTACATGACTATATCACGATGCTACTAATGTGTGACACAATTTACAATGTTGCTTTTGCAGTGTATCTGCTTTGTATCTGCACAGTTTTTCTGAATTCTTCTGGAAAGGAAAACATGTTTTAGTAGTAACTTTTGTGGTATAGCTACAATGAGACAGCTTTTTCTGTAGCACAACAATACGTTACAGTACAGTACTTACTTCATCACGGCAATAAGCGTAACAACTACGATATCTATACGCATAGCAATTCACTTTGTTTATTACGAGGTAAGTACATTGAATTCTACAGAACTTTGCTTACGGACGACGATAATTATGACACTTGGCACATTTTTTACCCTCAAATAATGACAGAGATTATCATACAACAAGACGCACAATTTTGTGCTACAGTACACGTATTTGAGTGACTAATTTTGTACGTAAAACATTTAGTTTTAAAGATTTTTGAATTACAAAGATACTAAGGTTTTCGGTGATACATTTCATTCCATTTCTGTAATCTGTAACACCTGAGGGTATAATTACATTAATCCTCAGGGGGGTACATGCTTACTTTGTGTACCATGTGTTTAGCAAGCACAAGGAGCCCTAGATAATATGGTATTTGTTTGTACAACTTTACACATTGGTACCATATTTCTCTAACATATAAATTACACAGCTATGTGATCATTTAACTGAGAGAGACAAACATTTTTTTTACTACATCAGTGACACATGTTTACGTAATTACACAGTTGGATAGCTTCACACTTATGAAATTGTATATTGTCTGTACTTTGTGAACTGTTCATATTTTTTCGGAACCATTCTGATACTATGAGAGCTTTGAATGATGTATTTGGTATGAGATCATGATTTTTAAAGTATGTTTGAGGTAGATGACACTACTTAAATGAGCAGAGAATTTTTTTAGGTTTTGAAATTATTGTAGAACGCTACGACGTTTTTGAGATTTGACTGAGGTGTTATGATGTTATTATTATAATGAAGATGTGTATTATGCTGTTGAGGTATTTTTATGATCAATAAGCTGATGCTATATGAGGAATTTGATTATGCTATGTATTTATTATGATGAAATATTGAAGAAGTGTCTACGAATATGTATATGTGTAATAAGGTAAGGAATAATGAGTAGTGGTTAGGGACTCTGATTTATGAAAAGGATGTTGGAAACCAAGAATCATACTTTAAGAATTATGAAATGTGTGTACATACATGAATGTTAGTTACCACAATGTTGACAAAACTTTTTGTACACTGTTATATATGAGATTTTGTTTCTACACACTTCTAATGTAAATTTCTAACATTTGAATTTTTTTATTTTATATGAGACTATCACTGTAATGGAAACTGCTGTCGTAAATATTTCAGTAAAGAAGGAAGATGACCTTGATGTAATGTGCTGTGGAGGCCCATCTGAGCGACAGTCACCTGGAAAAAAAGCCATTAGTGTGTGCCTTTCAGAGACACAGGTGGAGAAAAAAGGAGGCCATTATCCTCGCTACTGACATTTCTTTGTAGAAAGCATCGCAAATACGACACGCTCGAACTTGAAAACATATGATTACACTGTGGAGCTCTTAATTTATGATATTTACTAAAATGCCTAATGAAATGATGAGAAACATTTTACATCTATTGTCTTTCTAGTTGAGAGATTGCTCATTTTGTATAATATCTAGTTTCTAGCTGCACTGCAGCATTGGTTACAATAAAATTTAATAGATGTACTACTGTAAGTATTTTCTGTCTACAGATCCATTAAACAATAATTTTATGATCTACTTTCTCAAAAAAAGGGAACACAAATAAGACATTTCCCTTCACAGGAATTGCATAAATAATTTTTTAACGATTTGGTAACTTGTCTGCTAGAGTAAGTTATCGTGATGCATCACTCCAGTGTTAAGAAGTGACATAGGTATTAGACATGGCCATCTTTACTGTAATATTTTTTCTGCTTGGGCTTTGTCATTTTTAGATATTAGTAATTGCATTTTCTGCTGCTGTTTGCCAGGCATAGTGTTACTGAATTTGACTTTGTATTACTCTGTTAAGCCAGTTTTACTACTGATTTTACCGAGCGAGGTGGCGCAGTGGTTAGCACACTGGACTCGCATTCGGGAGGATGACGGTTCAATCCCGTCTCTGGCCATCCTGATTTAGGTTTTCCGTGATTTCCCTAAATCGTTTCAGGCAAATGCCGGGATGGTTCCTTTGCAAGGGCATGGCCGATTTCCTTCCCAATCCTTCCCTAACCCGAGCTTGCGCTCCGTCTCTAATGACCTCGTTGTCGACGGGATGTTAAACACTAACCACCACCACCACCACTACTGATTTATTTTTCTTTTTGCTGCACATTGGCTCATATTAGTTGTAATGTTGCATTTGCTTTGTTAATTTAGATATACTGCTGCTTGCTTTGCCAATTTCCATTTTTTGTCATTTCTCTTTGTGTTAATTGTCTTGTGATGCTGCATTGCCTCGTCCCTTAGTTTAGCATCTGAGTTCAGTAGATTTAAGTTAGATTAAGAGGGGGTAGGCTATATAAGAGAATGGGTTGTGATAAATTGGAAGAAATCCATTGACAAGGTATAAAAAAATGTGAAATAAGAGGAAACATCTATGAAATGAAGTTTTGGGTTGGACTGCAATACCAAATGTCACACTACTAACAAACCCTGTCCTGTCCTTTTGTGTTGTTCCACTATGTGTCTGTGTATCTTGTGTATTTGTGTTCTCCCTGTCTTTATGTGTTTATCTGATAAGACTTATGTTGTAGTATTTTTCTAATACTCAGCTACATTCACGATGATCAGGAATACTGTTATCCTCAAATATAATTTGCATTTAGAATATGTTATTTACTTTGTAAAGATGTTTAGACATTATTTATTCCGTTTTGTTTTAATGCTCACATATGAAGCTGATGTTTCGAAAGTTATTCTGACCTTTTATGTATTTACTTATGTCATAATTCCTGTAACACTGATTTATATGTTATTTCGATTCTTTTGTAAAGCCTGCATTACCTAAAATGTTATCTGTATTGTTATGTTCTTTAATGATGTATTTTGTACCTTTGTAATTGTATTCTTATGTTGTAAATTTATAATTGTATAGACACCAGTTCTTCAAATTAAGTTTCATTTCAGTGCACACGTTTCTGTTGGTCATAGTATATGCACAATATGTGAGAAGTTGGGACTGTTAGTGTTTGCACATGTGTTGATAATTCAGCAAGGGAGTGGTTAACAGCATTGCTGGTTCTAAGGACATTCCAAAAAGTTTTTGAGTGCACAAGTGGTGGTTTATGGACTTGATATATTGTCCACAAGACTCATTGATGATGATTGTGCACCTGCACAGTCGCAACAGATGGCTGCTGGCCGTCTCTACAAGGACTACAGTGGGTCTGCAGCTTTGATGACCCACCAATACCATTATTTCTACAAGGACTGCAGTAGGCTGCACCTCTGGTGGCCCACCAATGCCATAATCTCTACCAGGACTACAGTGGGTCTGCTCTGTGATGACCTACTACCACTTTTCTTCAAAACTTCGACAGACTCTGGTGTGGGTTTGCTCTGTTGTGGCCCATTACCCGTCTGCATGTCAAGAGTCAGCTCTGTCATCCGTTGGAAGGACAACACAACTTCTTCAAGACTGCATGGAAATCCACTACTTCCGTGTGCATTTTCTTTTACTGCTCAGACTTTGTGCATAAAATTGTAATTAATACTGTAATGAATGATCAAGACTGTCTTTATGGACTGTGAGAAAGATTTAGCTTTTGACCAACATTGTATCAATAAGTCTGTGCATTTGATTTCTTTGTTATTGTAATTACGAAAAATTTTTTCAAATCTGTATTGGCCACTGCCCAAAACAATTTCTAAAAATTTTTGTGGGGAGCATGGGGGTTATGTAAGTAGGCTGTTTAGGTTTTTATATTGGTAATGCCACGTAGCACTCTGTGTGATAATCACTGGCTGTGCTGTGTGCAGCCTGTGGCTGCTTGGCATTGTTGAAATATTCTCTATTGTAGGGGGCAGTTGGCTGTTAACAGCGTGTAGCGTTGCGCAGTTGGGAGTGAGCCGCCAGCAGTGGTGGATGTGGGGTGAGATATGGCGGAATTTTGAGAGTGGACGATCTGGACATGTGTCCATCAGAAAGAGTAAATTCGTAATATTGGATATCATGGACTGATATATATATATTATGACTTTTCAACACTATTAAGGTAAATACATTGTTTGTTACCTATCAAAATCTTTCATTTGCTAACTGTGCCTATCAGTAGTTAGTGCCTTCAGTAGTTTGAATCTTTTATTTAGCTGGCAGTAGTGGCGCTCTTTGTATTGTAGTAGTTCGAGTAACGAAGATTTTTGTGAGGTAAGTGATTTGTGAAACGTATAGGTTAATGTTAGTCAGGGCCATTCTCTTTTAGGGATTATTGAAAGTCAGATTGCTTTGCGCTAAAAATATTGGGTGTCAGTTTAGTGTTGATCAGAATAGGTAAAGAGCGAAATGTCTGAGTATGTTCAGTTCTGCTCAGCTGTTTGAAACTCAAATAATGTAAGAGGTTTATCAGCACAGTAATTCATTAATTTTCTAAGGGGACGTTTCACTCTCTTAGATTATTTGCAGATGATGCTGTCATTTACCGTCTTGTAAAGCCATCAGATGACCCAAACGAATTGCAAAACGATTTATATAAGGTATCTGTATGGTGCAAAACGTGGCAGTTGACCCTGAATAAAGAAAAGGGTGAAGTTATTCACATGAGTACTAAAAGAAATCCGCTAAATTTCGATTACGCGGTAAGTCAAACAAATCTTAAGGTTGTAAATTCAACTAAATACTTAGGGATTAGAAATACAAATAACCTAAATTGGAACGATCACATAGATAATTTTGTGGGTAGAGCAAACCAAAGACTGCGATTCATCGGCACAGAGCACTTAGAAGATGCATCGAGTCTACTAAAGAGACTGCTTACACCACTCTTGTCCGTCCTATTCTGTAATATTGCTGTGCTGTGTGGGACCCGCATCAAGTGGGACTGACGGATGACATTTAAGAAGTTCAAAGGAGGGCAGCTCGGTTTGTGCTGTCGCGAAATAGCGGAGATAGTGCCACAGACGTGATACGTGAATTGGAGTGGCAGTCATTAAAACAAAGGAAATTTTCGTTGCGATGGGATCTTCTCATGAAATTTCAATCACCAGTTTTCTCCTCTGATTGCGAAAACATTCTGTTGGCACCCACCTACATAGGGAGAATTGATCATCTCGATAAAATAAGAGAAATCAGGGCTTGCACAGATTTTAAGTGCTCGTTTTTCCCGCGTGCCGTTCGAGAGTGGAACGGTAGAGAGACAGCTTGAAGGTGGTTCATTGAACCCTCTGCCAAGCACTTAATTGTGGATAGCAGAGTAGCCACGTAGATGTTGATGTAGATGAGAGCAAAAATCTGTGAAATTCTCATTGTCTACCCTATGCTGAAAGTTTGTACCATATAAAAATTGTGTTTGTCTTTAGTGCGACTGCACTGCCGTTTAAATGTGGCTACCTAGTAGTTCCCCCCCCTCCCCCCCTTTACCCATCATACTCGGACAGCGGGGCGTGGGGTGTAGCTTGGCGAGAGAGTTATGGCGCACCAAATTCTTTGCCGTTTGTACTCTACGCCATCTAACCACAGTGTGATACACTGACGAGCCTATTTAATAGTGTGTTGGGCGATCTTTGTAACCCAATATATCAGCGATTCTACATACCGTCAATTCTACAGTTTGTTGATGAATTTGTGGAACTATGTGACACCAGGTGTCTATGCACGAGTCATGTAATTCCCATAAATAACTGGCTGCTGACTTTAAACGCGGTGATAACGTTGGATGGCGACCCAGATGGGAACTATCGGATTCACAGCAGGCGAATCTGGTGGCCAAGACGGCAGTGTTGTTTCACTGTCACACTCCTTGAACCACTGCAGCACGATTTTGGCTTCGGGAAACGGACAATTATACTGCCGACGTTGTCGTCAGGAAGAATACAAGCATGAAGGGCCGCAGCTGACCTGGTGTCTTCGGTTGTCTATCATAGCACAACTGGTCCCATCAGCCTGCGTCTGTGGCGCGGTGCATGTTTCGAGCAGTCGTTCGCCTGGGCGACGGCGTTTGAGATGGAGCAAAAACGTGATTCTTCCGACTAGTCGACACGTTTCCAGTGATACATGCTCCAATAACGATGATAACAAGCCCACTACAATCGTAATTGACGATGTCGTTGAGCCAACGTGTGAACACGCAAGGGTCGTCTGCTGCAGAGCCTTTTGTTCAACAATGTGCTCCGAGTGGTGTGCGCTGAAACACATGTGCGTCCACCAGCATTGTGCTCTTTCGCCAGAGGTGCCACAGATCACCATCTATCCTACTTTACAGAGGAAACGAGCCTCTAAACCCCACATTCTGTGAAGAGTCGTGGACGTTTAATCACTTTAGCGCCTAGTGGTAGTTTTACTGCCCTTCTACTACTTTCGTAGACGCTCACGACTGTAGCACATGAACATTCTACCAGCTTCGCTGTTTTCGAGATATTTGTTCACAGGCACTACATAACAATAATATGCTTTTCGTCAAAGTCTCTTATCTCAGTTGATTTCTCCATTTTTAGCGCATATCTTCGCTAGGGTAATCCCCCATTCGTCTGTGCTCAGCTTACATACTTTTCATGCCGCAATGCCGCCAGGAGGCATCCAACCTTTCAGCGGACAGTGATCATAATGTTTTGGCTTATGAGTGTATGAAAATTCAAGACACTGCAGAACCTTTAGTTGTAACAAGAGTTGACGAAAAAGTTTTCTGCCTCAAGACGGAATTAGTAAACAAATGTAAAACCGAAATTTCTCAGTTGAGACAACCGATGAACGATTCCTTAAAAGAAACTGAATAAACAAGTGGCAACATGCGGAAAGAACTGTGAGCAGAACACTTCCCAAATTCAAAGTAAAGTGAGCGATCTTGAATGGAAATAAGAGGAAAACCGAATCATGTCACTGACAGAATAATTTGTAGCAAATTGCTAGAGGGCGAAGAGCGATTCAATCCGGCAAAAAAGCATAATGGTTGGCAACCGTTAGATTTTTTGAAAAACTGTGAATGGAATTTTCCTGATTACGTAACGTACCAGGAAAAGATCAATGTGATTATTAGCGCCTTAGTGACGATGCGAAAAGATGGGGCCTAAATTTGGATACAGAACAAATGTAATTTGGCAAATTCAAACAGAAATTTATAGAGGATTACTGGTCGGGGTAAAAACAGGACTGCCTATGGCGGGAATTCATCATGGCCAGGTTATATGACAACAAAGGCAGGAGCTCAATGAAAGAGTTTTGTGAAATGTGGTATCGGAAACTGACACACTTGAGAAACAGATGAACGGCATCCGAAATAATGTGGTAACTATGGATAAACCTCCTGGAGGATTCAAAATATTATGTGGGAAGTAATCACAAAAACTTGCTGTCATTCTTGGAAAGAGTCGAAGACGAGGACCATTGGAGAGGGAACCATGATTATCGTCAAAATAATAACAACTGGAATAGGGATAATTAAGAGAATAATGACCATAATGAGAACAAACATTACCACATAAATATGATGCAAAGAGGTAGAGGCAGAGGTCATTACGCGGTAGAGGGTTTGCACCACAAAAATATCAAAACCGAAATGACGCGGAAAGCTAAGGCCTGCGTGTTTTACGGGCCAGATTCGCGTGGACAAATACGAGGGCCGTTCAGAAAGTAACCTCCGGTTGATTTAAAAAAATACACCAAGTTAAATAAAAATATTTTAATATATACATCTTACAACTACATCTTTGCACTATTTTTCTACATAGTCTCCATAGCGATTGTGGCACTTATCGTATCTCTTCACAAGCTTTGAAATTCCTTCTGCATAAAAATCACCCGCTTGTGCCTGGAGCCAGCCTGTGACCGCATCTTTGAGCTCTTCGTCGTCATCAAACTGCTGTGACCCAAGCCATTTCTTCAAATACATGAAGAGGTGATAATCACTTGGCGCCAGGTCTGGGCTGTAAGGTGGATGGTTGATAACGTCCCACTTGAAGGACTCAAGAAGGGCCGTTGTTCTGCGAGCAGAGTGAGGATGGGCGTTATCGTGCAAAAAAACGATACCGGAAGTCAGCATACCACGGCGTTTGTTCTGTATAGCCCGTCGTAACTTTTTTATTGTTTCACAGTACACGTCTTGATTAATGGTCGTACCACGTTCCATGAATTCAACCAACAACACCCATTTGGCATCCCAAAACACCGTTGCCATCAGTTTTCTGGCAGAAAAATCTTGCGAGGCTTTTCTTGGTTTTGTAGGAGAATTTGAATGTGCCCACATCTTTGATTGTTCTTTTGTCTCAGGGTTCACGTACTTAATCCAGGTTTCGTCACCAGTCACGATTCTGTTTAACAATGGTTCTCCTTCGTCCTCATAACGTGACAGAAAGTCTAATGCAGAGGCCATTCTTTGAGTTTTGTGGTGGTCGGTAAGAATTTTGGGCACCCATCGTGCACAGAACTTACGGTAACCCAATCTTGCTGTCACTATCTCGTACAAGAGAGTCTTAGAAATCTGTGGAAAACCAGTAGACAACTCCGACATTGAGAAACGTCGATTTTCACGAACTTTTGCATCAACTGTCTGAACGAGTTCGTCAGTCACCAATGATGGTCTACCACTCCTCTCTTCATCATGAACGTTTTCTCGTCCACTTTTAAATAAACGTACCCATTCACGGACAACTCCTTCACTCATAACTCTTGGTCCGTACACAGCACAAAGCTCACGATGAATAGCTGCTGCAGAATATCCTTTGGCTGTAAAAAAACCTTATGACAGCACGCACTTCACATTTGGCGGGGTTTTCTATTGCAGCACACATTTCAAACTGCCACAAAAACTAAACTAGCGCAGGTACGACGTTCACTCGACCACGGCTTGATGCCGACTGACCTGTTGAGTGCGTGAACGCACAGATGGCGTCGCTACTCCCCCCACAACCCGCACTGTGACCAATCGGAGGTTACTTTCTGAACCGCCCTCGTATTACTGGCCCAAACTAAAGAAATCATACCAGCATCTGGAAAAGCTTCAAGGCCACCATAATCAGCATGATTGCCCCAAACAACAGCCAAGGTCAGCCATGTCGACCCACCAAACACAGCCTGTACATCACAAGTAAAGTTCAGGTGCAAACCACGAAAAACATTCGGGCGTCCACTCAACTGCTGTTTGGAAAACTGCTCTTGAAGGTCAATATCAATCGCCTTCAAGCTGCGATACACAGGTACACTGCGCCGCCAGTGACGATGGTAACCACGTCGCAGAAGCATTGCTGTGGCAGAAGAGCCACACCCAGTTGTCTATAATACAACATACAGTCACCATTGATCTTGGTTTTACAATTGCCATTGCCGACTTTGGCCCATATAAACAAGTGCTCATCAGCATTTAACTTATTCTTTCTTCTAGTAGACAATACAAATGGCATGCTTGTGTTAACGTGCCACAGCAATGCCTCTGCGACGTGGTTACCGTCGTCGCTGGCGGCGCAGTGTACCTGTGTATCGCAGTTTGAAGGCGATTGATATTGACCTTCAAGGGCATTTTTCCAAACAGCAGTTGATTGGAGGCTCAAATGTTTTTCGTGGTTTGCACCTGAACTTTGGTGGGTCGACGCGGCTGACATTGGCTGTTGTTTGGGACAATCATGCTGATTATGGTGGCCTTGAAGCTTTTCCAGATGCTAATATTTTTGCATGGAAAACGTGGAGTATATCTGAAACAACTGGTCTTCTGGCTAAAGTTCCTTATGGTACTCTTGTTCCAAGCACGCCATTTGTATTGTCCACTAGAAGAAAGAAGAAGTTAAATGCTGATGAGTACTTGTTTACATGGGCCAAAGTCGGCAATGCCTTTTTTGCCATGTGTTAATGTGCCACAGCAATGCCTCTGCGACGTGGTTACCGTCGTCGCTGGCGGCGCAGTGTACCTGTGTATCACAGCTTGAAGGCGATTGATATTGACCTTCAAGGGCAGTTTTCCAAGCAGCAGTTGATTGGAGGCCCGAATGTTTTTCGTGGTTTGCACCTGAACTTTACTTGTGATGTACAAGCTGTGTCTGGTGAGTCGACGTGGCTGACCTTGGCTGTTGTTTGGGGCAATCATGCTGATTATGGTGGCCTTGAAGCTTTTCCAGATGCTAATATTTTGGCAAGGAAAACTTGGAGTATATCTGAAATAACTGGTCTTCTGCCGACTTTGGCCCATATAAACATGTACTCATCAGCATTTAACTTCTTCTTTCTTCTAGTCGACAATACAAATGGCATGCTTGGAACAAGAGTACCATAAGGAACTTTAGCCAGAAGACCAGTTGTTTCAGATATACTCCAAGTTTTCCATGCCAAAATATTAGCATCTGGAAAAGCTTCAAGGCCACCATAATCAGCATGATTGCCCCAAACAACAGCCATGGTCAGCCATGTCGACCTACCAAACACAGCCTGTACATAACAAGTAAAGTTCAGGTGCAAACTACGAAAAACATTCGGGCCTCCAATCAACTGCTTATTGGAAAAATGCCCTTGAAGGTCAATATCAATCGCCTTCAAACTGCGATACACAGGTACACTGCGCCGCCAGCGACGACGGTAACCACGTCGCAGAGGCATTGCTGTGGCACGTTAACACAAGGCTGCTCTTTGACATAGCGCTAGAAGGGGTATTACACTGTCATCATCTTTTTCGTCAAAGTTCAAGATGGCTGACAACAACAACTTGTTATTAACCGCAGCAGTTGCATGTTCCACAATTGCACTGTGTGCATATGCGGAAGAGAATCGGGGGGGGGGGGGGGGGGGGAAGGAAACATAGCTGGGTGAAGCCGTGGGTTTTACGACGACACGATAAAAGCATTCAACAAATCGTGTTACGTCAGCTTATAGTGAAGGACGTCAAGTCGTACATCGATTACTTAAAAATGGATAAGCATACATTTCTGTATGTGCTCAATGAAGTGTATCCTCATATCACAAAGCACAATATTCACTTAAGAACTGCTACATCTGCAGATTAAGAACTGCTACATCTGCAGAAGACAGGCTCACTGTAACACTCCGATTCCTTGCTACAGGAGAGGGTTAGGTTAGGTTAGGTTAGGTCAGGTCTCCAATCTTCGTAATCTATTTTCGTATTCAGCATGCCTCACATTGTCAAGCGCCTCATCAGCTTCATACATCTCTATTAATTTTGTAATTGTCGGCACACGCCAATTGTAATTACCCATAATGTTTATAAAAACACTACAGACGACAGAATGCAGCAATGCTAGCGCTCCATGTGGTAACATGTCACATTATGTACTACTCCAAGTGAAGCGAATGATTAGCTTTTTCAATTAGTTTTTTCTACTGTAATAATCAGAGCTTGACTAATGAAATTATACTAGTTTATGGGTCCCCATCATATTCTCCACGTATCAGAAAAGAAAATTGAACTATTACTGTTGCTAAGGAAAACATGTATGTAGAGGAGTTTAAACAGTGTATTTATGATATTATTCACCTTTGTTTTTTTTGTGTCAGTTAAGAAAAAAGCGCTTCATGGCCAAATTTAGTTCTGCACTTCATGCAGTAACATTTCAGTATTTGATTGAGTAATGCTCTTGAGAGTTGCTGTCATTAGTATGAGCTTGGTGCATATTTGCTTTCTATAATTCACTGGTGTGTTTGTTATTGGTAACTACTGCTACACACTATTCAGAGAGCACTGTCAGTTTGTATCCTGTGTGCTATTCAAAGGGGAAATACTCATATCAATGAAAGTAGCTTCAGTAACCAATATTCAATTTTCTTAAACATATATTTCCAAGTTAATGTGCCTAATTGGGCTGGCGACCGTTAATTTTTTATTCACTTATGATTTTACCATTTGCATTAATTCCCAGTGTTAAAGTCCATTTAGTTTTTCTGTTAATTTCACCTTATTCAAAATACCTTTGTCCGCTAGACACAAGCGCTTTCAAATCTTCGAAATCCTCTCAGAGGGTAACATTAGCGTGTTTCACAGCATTTTAATGTTGTGTGGCTTTTCCCATGACAGGACTAAAGGTTCGGTTGTTAGGGAAGAATGACATATACACACTAGTGTTATATGGTGTGACCAAATTCACTGACATAATAAAAAACTTTGGCTTCAAACTAAACTTCATCCAACCCACAAAAGTAAATACACAGTCAGGACCTGTATTGATAATATTCTAACAAATTATGTATTTGAAGATTTTTATAAATTTTGCGTAGTTTTGGGAATCTCTGACCACCCTACTTTATTCACTGAATCACCAAAAATTGACAAAATAATTTCGTGTAACATTTGAGAAGAAACTTCAAGGAAAGAAATTCAGTTACATTTAGAAATAAATTAAGAGAGGTTGAATGTCCTTACAACAGCTGTAATTCAAGTATTTGTAACTTTAACAATTTTTTAAGTAGCTTTCTTGAAATATTTCATGAAACTTTTCCACTTAGAACCACATGTAAGAAAACGACTAATAAGCTTAAACAAGTAATTGAGGGTATATAAATCTATAGTGCCAGGAAGACGAAATGCCACAAGGAATTGAAATATAATAAAACAGACGTCTTACCTGTGTATGTTCATCTTTAGAAAGCTATATTCAAAACAGTTGTGAAGACAGCCAAACAAATGGCAAACAGTAATTTCATTATACAACATAAATAAAGACAAAAGCTGTGTGGTCCATTGTCAAATCAGAGTTAGGTGTTAGAGTTAGTAGTAATGAAACATCTACAGTTAAAAGTAGATGACAGCTTTATTGTAAACCCAGCTCAAATATCAGAGGATTTAAATGAATTCTTCATAACTATGGCGAAGTTAGATGTTGATGTAGCAAAGAATCAGAGTAAAATAAATCCCTTTCGACTCCCCCAAGAAGCTGATTATCTCACGGATTTTAAAAGAGCCACAGTAAAGGACGTGGTAAAAGTTATCATTAAAAAATAAAAACTCTCCTGGGTAGGATGGAATATCCTCTAAAGTGATTA
This sequence comes from Schistocerca piceifrons, assembly GCF_021461385.2. Lineage (NCBI taxonomy): Eukaryota > Metazoa > Arthropoda > Insecta > Orthoptera > Acrididae > Schistocerca > Schistocerca piceifrons. The sequence continues at coordinate 1,154,731,847 of NC_060138.1, read as the reverse complement.
AAACAGGGTGTGATATAATAGCACCTCCCCTAATTAAGCTCTCCAACCAATCTTTTGAGCAGAGATGCTTTCCCAATGTTTTGGAGTATGACGAAGTGAGACCACGATTCAAGAAAGGTTGAGGGAAGACGTGGGAAGCTATTGCCCTATTTCTATTCTTCCAGTCCTGTGAGAAGTATTAGAGAAAGTAGCTGTAAACCAAATCAAAAGTTTTACTGTGAAAATGATATTATTGTAAGTAACAAATTTGGATTTCGTCCAGGAAAAAACACTCTGGATGCAGTGAATAACTGAATAATGAAAAGGTACGCAAATCATTGGATCGGAGGAGTAAAGTTGCAGACATCTGTGAGCTTACAAAAGCACTTGATTCCATGAACCATGACTAGCTTATCTACAAGTTAGAAAAATATGGTATTAAGAACAATGCTCTAAATTGGCTCACATTATACTTACACAACAGAAAACGAAGGATAACTTTCACTTCAGAGGCAGTTAATTATTATTCTAAATGGAGTACAGTATCACAAGGTATGCTTCAATGCTCCATTATGAAACCAATTTTGTTCCTATTCTAAATGACCTACCTACAAATATAAATTCCCCATCAGTTCTGTTTGCAGACAATATTTCTGTTTTAATTGAAAAAGCTAATGCAGAAAAAATTCCGAGTTCCATTTAAAGTACACTGGATACCTTAGAAAACTGATACAAGTTAAACAGGTTCAAACTGGACATTTGCAAAAACACATGTGGTACATTTCAAAACCAAACATTCAAAATGTGTGGAACCTAAAATACAACATGTCAACTTTTGGAAGGAATTAACATGGCCAAATTCTTAGGACTAAATGTGGACAAGAACTTAAGCCTTTTGTGGGCGTATTTTCTGTAGTAACTCAGGGAAGATTTGTTTTGCCGTCCTATTACAAATGTGATCAACCGACTATATTTATTTTTTTTTTATAATTTTATTTTTATAATTTAGAACCAAAAATATGGTGGTACATATATCAGTAAGTAAATTGGTGGTAAATGGATGTCCCACTTCCTTTTGTGTGTTCTTATGTGCTGCCATTAAATGAAAAAATAATGAAGTGTTTTCTGTTTTTAATTTTAATTTTCTTTTACTTTTTTAAAAAATATTTGTTACTGATATTAAAGTTACTTACCACACAGGGTAAACAATAATTGAAACTTGATCATGAAATAAAGATATCAGCTGATACAGGCCACAATAATGTATATTGCAGAAGCAAATCAATGGTTTCTGACAGTAGTAGTGATCCCATGAAAAAGAGGAACTGATTGTTATAGCAGTTTTCGTACGCCTGGTGCAGTGTACTATCACAAGATGGCAGGCATAGACAGAGGTGGTGAAAAGTATTCCCAAAAGCTTTGGGAAACCCCTAAGTTGGTGGTAAGTATGCTTCCCAAGGACCACAAATGACAATTTTGTGGAAAGCGTACTTCCCAAGCTCCTTCCAGAAACTCCATTGGTGGTAACCATACTTCCCAATAACCGTTAAAACACCATTATTTGATGGGATATATACTTCCCACTTTCCTGAAGGCTATATTTCACAACAAACAGAAACTAAATCTGGTGCAGCAGACTGCCACTAGATGCCAGGAGCATACAGAAGTAATAACACATATTCCCTTAAACACTGTAAAGAAATACGTTTACTGGAAAGTATGTGCCCCATGGCCTGTGAAAGGGTTACACTAGAATACACATATTGACTACCTATCAAATTGGTGCTGTGGCTAGCACACTGGACTCGCATTTGGGAGGACGATGGTTCAATCCCTCGTCCAGCCGTCCTGATTTAGGTTTTCCGTGATTTCCCTAAATCGCTACAGGAAAATGCCAGGATGATTCCTTTGAAAGGGAACGGCCGACTTCCTTCACCGTCCTTCCCTAATCCGATGAGACCGATGACCTCACTGTCTGGTCTCCTTCCCCAAACAACCCAACCCCACCCCCTATCAAATAAACTCTGCAGTCTTGCATTTGCAATCCAAATACTAGGAAATTCCACTGACTTGAGTATACGAAAAATTGCTTATCGTAGTTATTTTGAATCTGTCATTAGGTATGGCATAATTTTCTGGGGAAGCTCAAGTAGTGTATCTCGAATGCTGAAACTGCAAAAGAAAATTGTCAGGTACATAGGTACTGCATAGCAAACAGAGTCTTGCTGGAAACAACAAATCCTAACTGTTCCTTCATAAACATTTATGAAATTATAATCCTGCTACACAGCAGACAAAAATTATTTGAGGAGAGTCATCTTAACCACACATACAACACAAGAAATAAAAACAATTTTATGTTACCCACACAATAGTTGAAATTATATGCACAGACTCAACAGTATATGGAGATGACAATAGACAACAAGTTCATGGGCGAAAACATGTTTAATATGAAGTCATAAATTTTAAAAACGAGGTTATAGCAGATTCTGTGAGAGAAATTCTGCTATTCAGTGGAAGAACTCATAGAGAATGAAATGATAATTTGAGCAAGGGGTAATTAAGTGTTAGATTTTATTGTATGTATATATGACAAAATTGTATTATTATTATTATTATGCTGTTCGTTAACATCAGCTGTTCTATGTTCACGGTGAAATTTTACTACAGTTTTGAAGTGGCATCTGTGCCTGAAACAAATGATTTAGATTATGTACGTTAGGAGACAAACCACAACTCACAAAAAAAAAATCTTTCAGATTTTCTACTAGCTGGCCCACTCACATTATCGGAACCACATCTTTGGAACCTCCATATTTGACGAAGACACTACAGATTCACACATTTTAAAACTACTGGCGCTAGTATTTAAGTTATCGATCATCTGAGCGGCTTCTTCAGTATTCCTGCTGCCCAAAGTGTCGATGCTAACGGCATCGAAGTCGCAACTGGTGGTCCGCATTGCCGTGGCCACCACTGACGCTATGCCATCATCGAGGTCTTTGTTACTGTGCTGGTTGCTCCACTTGAACTCAGCATGCCTCTTTGTAGCCTTCTTATTCTTTCTTGAAGTTCTGCAGCGTCTTCCCTACACCTGACATTTGCCAGTAGTTCTCATGCATCCAACTGTTGCAAAACCATATGTTTGGCGTCCCCATCGTGCAGTCTATTTGGGACCTGCATCACAGAATATTGTAAAGTGTTAGAACCACAATTGCAATTCTAAAGGGTCTAGACTCATATCTCAGATCAGAAAACCACAATTGCACTGGTACCTTAATGGTTACTGCTGCTGAGTTGCTCTTCCTAAGCAGCAGTTCATATGAGCAAACCAGTCGCCTCTTTACCTGCAGTTACTCGTACTGTAGGTCTTGGGCTATGCACAGCTCTGTTAATAAACGAGTAGCTCGATGTAGTCATAAGGTTGGGCCTTGTAAGTCTCGCTTTCATGCCTTACATCTAAATAATAACGTGAAGCTGTGATCCTGCGGTCAAATAGTCTATGCACTGGCTAGAATTGAGAGTTAATTAGATACACAGAAACACAGAGTAAAATATAAATGGATAATTTAATAAAAATGGTTCTATTCTAACACTTGTAATTGATGAAGACGACAGAGAATTATTTTGAATACTGTTTATTCAAGAAAGAATATCTCAAATAAATAGGAATTGGTGAATTGGTCTTACGATGTTCAGTCAAAATACAGACAACAAATACCCTTATCAAATGCAGTAAAGCTACATTGACAGCGTTATGAGAATGGCAGCAAAATCCCTAAACTAAACAACCATCAAAGACTATCAAAAACTAAGTCCATTTGGCAATCACAACACACAAATTATTCACCAGCTCAAAACAGCTTAGAGTTCTGCATGATGATTGACAAATTGACACACACGATACACAGAATGGTAGTGTAACGGAACTGAAATGAGGGTAGGCTGCCAGTAATTTGGAGCCCGCGCGTCGGAAACGGGCGCACTGGTGTTAGACTGCCAGGGAGTGCACCCTGATGCCATCTATTGGCGAAACCGGGAATTAGCGCTACCTATCAGACAATGCACTAAGCTCTCGGAGTCAAATGTATTCTTTTTCTTGGTAATTATAAGTTATTACTGTATAATTTAATATTGTACAGCGCTAGTAGTAAATTATTATGACTGGTATGAACTCCAGGGTAATAAACATAAATTTTCTTAAATACTAAATGAATTCAGTGAAAAGGTGGTAGGGGAACGCCCCCACTCTTGGTGATACGAGCGTAGCTAGGGGTAGCTGGAGACACAGGGACTGAACAATGGAATGGCCTGGGGAGTGTTGACGTGATCGGACGTGTGTAACTGTGCTCACGCAAAAGTGATTGTGCAACAGCGAAGAGGCAAATATCGTCGCCGTTTGTGGAGTAAAACGCGACGAATGGTTATCGAAGCCGCCTCCATGCCACTGGGGCTGATTGTAAGAGTTCCTGCGTCCAGATTTTATGGCGGACGTGCAGTAGCTTATACGAGTGCTACGGCTCGTAGTTCCAGCCGCCATTAAGGGCATGAGGCGTGAAGAGCTGCGTTAGCCACATGCATCTCACCACCAGCACCGACACGTCTACCCAAGGCAAGACTGCTTGCAATTGTTAATTCAAACTTTGTATAAATGTAAAAGGAGAATACCAGTTTTCTTTTATGCGAGTACAGAGGACAGAATATAGTAATGAGTAAAATTACGACGCATGTTGTTCATTGTAAAGTGTAGTAACATCAAACATAGTATAGTGAAATCAGACTGAGGCCACCATCGCCTCTTTCATTTACAATTCTTTTTGTTGTAGAATACTTTAGCGTATAAGACTGTTGAAAAGAGCATTGGCCACACCAGAATGAGTCGCCTATTTATAGTTACTTAAATTTTTCTGGGTAACCTTTCAAGTAAAGTCACTTAAGTAATTCTATATCAGTTGTCCAAAGAGTAATATCCAAAATCATTACATAAAGTGAAGGATAGAATTTTGTTAACCCAAGTTGCACAAATAGTCTTGGTAGTAATTACCAAGCCAACTCACAGAAATTGAAAGAGTATTTGCTTTGTAGAATCACCTCGAATGATCAGAAATAGTAATATTCAGAATTAAGTTTAAATTCAACTCAAGCCGTTTCACTTTGAAATGAGCCAAAAATTGATTTATTCTTTTGCTCCTTCAGAGCTGGCGACAGTAGTTATAAGTATATTCAGGAGGATTCGACGGTAAGTCTGCTGCCCTCGTCGTGCTGATAGGATTATCCACTGCTGCTAGCAGTGGTGATTGGATACATAAGCTCACTACCAAGTTAAGTGGGTCAGGTAGGCAGTGTTACCATGTGAACTGTAGGGCACTGTAGGCCGTGGATTGAACCCGTTCAATCATCACTGCTCTTTGGGAAATAGTCCGGTTAAGAGTGTGCTAATCATTAGGTAAATACTGGCGAGTAACGGTCAAAATGTACACGCAAGTGAATTTAGCAAGGTCCACGTAGCACATAGTTAATGTGGTGCAATGGCGAGGGTAGGAGTGGAGTAAAAGTGAACTGAGCTTGTGGCAGCTGTGCTGTATTCAAATATTAACAACGTGAATTCACTACTACCTCTTACCATTAGGACTGAGCTATTTACGGTTAAAATACGTAGCAGTAAGCACAAAGGCGTGACAGCTACAAGTCCGTATTGGTTTTATACATATGGAATTAGGAAGCGGGTCAATCCATCAGTGGAGGTGGTTAAAAGAACCGAGTCACTTGAGAACATACCGCATTTACTGATGGAAAGATTCGGTGGTTCGGTCGCAGTAGCTCATACTCTGTCTATCCTCAGTTCCTTAATGCAAGTGGAAAAAATTAGAGTCCTAATCTGAAGCAAATTCAGATCTCTCAAATTTAAAAGTCCCTTGAAAAGTATTGTAGCAGCTGTTAACAACCCAGAATCAATCACTTATACAACTGAAATACGTATGTTACCATAGGCAGGTCTGTCTTCTTCCAGCACTCGACATAAAGTGTCCAGAATAGCTCCCCTGAGCTCTTCGCTCGAAAAGTCTGTCTCCACTTGACTCCTATAGTCTTCTGCTTTTCCATTGGCTGGAGGCCATCCACATCAAAAATACACTCCTGGAAATTGAAATAAGAACACCGTGAATTCATTGTCCCAGGAAGGGGAAACTTTATTGACACATTCCTGGGGTCAGATACATCACATGATCACACTGACAGAACCACAGGCCCATAGACACAGGCAACAGAGCATGCACAATGTCGGCACTAGTACAGTGTATATCCACCTTTCGCAGCAATGCAGGCCGCTATTCTCCCATGGAGACGATCGTAGAGATGCTGGATGTAGTCCTGTGGAACGGCTTGCCATGCCATTTCCACCTGGCGCCTCAGTTGGACCAGCGTTCGTGCTGGACGTGCAGACCGCGTGAGACGACGCTTCATCCAGTCCCAAACATGCTCAGTGGGGGACAGATCCGGAGATCTTGCTGGCCAGGGTAGTTGACTTACACCTTCTAGAGCACGTTGGGTGGCACGGGATACATGCGGACGTGCATTGTCCTGTTGGAACAGCAAGTTCCCTTGCCGGTCTAGGAATGGTAGAACGATGGGTTCGATGACGGTTTGGATGTACCGTGCACTATTCAGTGTCCCCTCGACGATCACCAGTGGTGTACGGCCAGTGCAGGAGATCGCTCCCCACACCATGATGCCGGGTGTTGGCCCTGTGTGCCTCGGTCGTATGCAATCCTGATTGTGGCGCTCACCTGCACGGCGCCAAACACGCATACGACCATCATTGGCACCAAGGCAGAAGCGACTCTCATCGCTGAAGACGACACGTCTCCATTCGTCCCTCCATTCACGCCTGTCGCGACACCACTGGAGGTGGGCTGCACGATGTTGGGGCGTGAGCGGAAGACGGCCTAACGCTGTGCGGGACCGTAGCCCAGCTTCATGGAGACGGTTGCGAATGGTCCTCGCCGATACCCCAGGAGCAACAGTGTCCCTAATTTGCTGGGAAGTGGCGGTGCGGTCCCCTACGGCACTGCATAGGACCCTACGGTCTTGGCGTGCATCCGTGCGTCGCTGCGGTCCGGTCCCAGGTCGACGGGCACGTGCACCTTCCGCCGACCACTGGCGACAACATCGATGTACTGTGGAGACCTCACGCCCCACGTGTTGAGCAATTCGGCGGTACGTCCACCCGGCCTCCCGCATGCCCACTATACGCCCTCGCTCAAAGTCCGTCAACTGCACATACGGTTCACGTCCACGCTGTCGCGGCATGCTACCAGTGTTAAAGACTGCGATGGAGCTCCGTATGCCACGGCAAACTGGCTGACACTGACGGCGGCGGTGCACAAATGCTGCGCAGCTAGCGCCATTCGACGGCCAACACCGCGGTTCCTGGTGTGTCCGCTGTGCCGTGCGCGTGATCATTGCTTGTACAGCCCTCTCGCAGTGTCCGGAGCAAGTATGGTGGGTCTGACACACCGGTGTCAATGTGTTCTTTTTTCCATTTCCAGGAGTGTATATCGTTCTTAAGCTCTACAATCATGATCTGATGCAATCTGATCACCTCGCAGACAAACTAATATATTACAACAATTTTTAAATAAAGAAATGTTATAAACATTCTGTCACACTCAGATAGTTTATAATAATCATAAATAAAGGTTTGTCCATGAATTAATAAGCCATTATTCTTGCACAATGATTATTTATGCCTTCGTGACAGAAGCATCTTTTGCTTCTCTCTTCAGTTGTGTTATCCGCTAACACATGCAATAGATGACTTTTAAATTAGCACAGTCTCTTAATAGCACTTGCAATCAGTATTTAAATAAAGATAATGACAAATCAGTAAACTGTTCATTAAATAACTACATAAGTATGACAAAACATGAGACACTGATGCTGTGTTTATTTGTTATTTAAATGCGGGTAATACAATGTTCTGACAAACATTTCCACAATAACAAAGATATAAATACTGAATTAATCAATAAATAAGATAGAATCAGGTATGTTGCGCTCAGGGATGATAGCTATAGTGCAACACTGTCATCTGAGACATCGTTTGTTGAAATCGAATGAAGCAATTTAAAGTTGTTAATTCAGAGGTTCATTGATTTAATGTTTATTTGCTCTGAAATATTAACTTCTGTTGTTTTAAAGATGTGTAATGTTGTGTCATTAGATGTGCCACATTTTCTTGAGATTGGAGATGTTTTCAGATTCACTTTAATATGTAAATATGACTTATTGTTGAAGTTCAGAGAGCTGTAACTTAGTCATCTTTAAGATTGTCTGGCACTCAGCCATTTCCTGAAGCATTATCTGTTGCACAAAGGCCATGCAAGTAACAGCTGTCCAAATTCCCAGTGTTGGGGTTTACTCGTTTCTGATGATGTTGCTCGCCTCTACACTTGGCTGGTTGGAAACCAAGTGGCCAAGCTGGCCACAGCAAGCTCTGTGCCCTGGGCCTGCTAGCTTTCAGCTGTGCAACAAATTCGTCTCTCATCAATATCAGCCCTAGGTGGTCAAATAACTCGCCCACATAAACGTAATGTTACAGTATGTGAATGGAATGGGAAGAAACTCTAATATGTGATACTAGGCAAGTACCTTCATAATATCATCATCAACATTCTGGCATCCATTGCTGGATAAATGGTTCTTTTGCATCATGGTCTTCAGCTACATACATCTACACTTCCTGACAAATAGTGAAGTGCCCAGAAGGAACCAACTGCAGGTATGTAAATCATTTGTGTTGCAATTCTCTGTGACACATAGAATGGCGTTCAGGATACACTAGTATTATTCATGTTTAGTGTTGTTACCTGACATGCTAGAGTATATAAGAGGCATGAACAGCCTCAGATGTTTAAGTGATCACCATGACAGACATAGAGATGCCATGTACTCCTATAAGACAGCCTTATCAGCTCTTCACCGAGTTTGAAAGTGGCCCCAGTGCACTCTATTTGGCCAGCTTGTTGTATCCAGATTTGTGGGGCATTCAGGTGTGGCAGTTGCTAGATACTGGACTGCATGGGGGTGTGAGGGCAGGAATACTCGTCATTAAGGTTCCATTGATCACTACCATAAATGAGGAGCACTACATAGTGCACCAAGCACATTGTAACCCTTCACATCCATGTCTGCCATCCGCGAACAAGCAATGGACCGCTTGTAACATTTGGCATCATAATGCAACATTGGTCAGAGACTAGCCGCAGCCAGACCAGAGAATTACTGTCCCATTCATAGGCTGCCGTTAACACCACAACACAAATGGCTGCATTTGGAGGGGTGCTGTGACTAGAAAGCGTACTTTGCTGATGAAAGGCATCGCAATGTGTTCAGCCATGAATTACAGTTACGCACTCCTGTGGCCAGTGAGATCTTCAGATCTTTCCCTGGCAGAAGATGTGTGTGACCAACTTGGGCGTCAGATCTGATTCAGAGGCAGTATACACGATATCAAGGACCACTTACAATTGCCTCAGGAGAGGGCACAATGGCTTCATGACGCCCTTCCCAACAGAATCAAAGCATGCCTCTAGGCCAGTAGGGGTGCAACATCATACTGTTAAGTCGATTCAAACAGTCAAGTTTTTTGTAGATTTGGAATGATGTGTAATCACTGAAGTTACATCACATACCCTTTCAACCAATGAAGTTTCAATTTTGCTTCCTCCTCCCCTCCTGCTGTATGCTTCACATTTTTTTGTCAGGTTGTGTACATTCAAGTTTTTAATCCCGTGTCTCAGTTGGAAGTTTTTGGCTTATCTACCATTCATTGTAAGGGTAAAAGTTCACCCACCTCCATTTAATTTTCACTTTTGTTGTGACTGAGTGTTAAACATGGTCATCATATATGAATTCCAGACAGGGTGGTAATTAATACTCAATGTTCAGTACTATATAGTCCTGAATTCAAAATAATATTTTCTGCACCATCCAAGAACGAGATAAACTCCTTCTCCTGCTTGATTAAAATCTATTTTTTTCTACGTCATTGGTCATAGGTTTCTGAACATTATGTATATTTGGGAGAACAGATTCGTTATTGCTTGTCTGTCTCTTTTTTGTGATGTATAATGATTGTAGCATTGCTTATTTTAATGATAATGACAATAAAATGGTAATTAATTACTCATTCTTCAGAATTAGTTTGTAGTAACTGCTATCTTTTTTATTGTGTGCCTGGAGTCATTTATGCCTGTGAATACTAGCTTTGATGATGGAATCCATTGAACACAATAAATAAATGAGACACACAAACGTGAACCAAAGTTCTTCATTGTCTAAGCTGAGGCACTCCGTTAGCCCCAACATTCTTCATACAAAAATTTTGTATGTTGCTCAGCTCTATTTTTGGAGAAAACTTTAATGGGGAAGATACAATATCTGAAAACAAAAATACATTAATGAAGATCAAATAAAAGTAAATGTATGTGTAAGACAAGGTGACAGTTGGACTTCATTTCTCTACAATTGAAGAGTTCATAGTAAGAACAGTCTTTGTCAAAAATCTACATTTTCCTGTGGAGCAACAAAATGTAAATCACTGCATATCATCTTGTCATCAATTATACTTTGGTAATTACGTGGCTTTGTTAAAAGGAGAACGATCTCCATATCAATGTAAAAACGTTTTTTCTAAGTTACATATGATGAATATTTAGGTGGCAACACTGCTATGGAGACACTATGCAATGGAATCTACTATTGTCGCTGATAGTAGACCTTGTTGACATACCTACCTTACCTCTGAGAAAATGGACTCGCCTGTCCCACGTCACTGGCGTGTGTACAATCGAGTGAAACACAGTCACTTTTGATCGAACGGTCTAACGTAACGGTGCCACTATGTTTTCGAAACAGAAACAACTAAGTTGGACCAAGATTAAATGTGCCAGTGGTCGTGCAGCATAACAGTGTCATCAAGGGCTTCAAGAGGCGCGCAGGGAATCGACATTGCCGTACAGAACAGTGGTACATTGGGTAAAGGCCTTCAACGAAGGTCAGCAAACTGTGGCAGACATGCATTGGGCAGGTCGTCCTAACATCTCTGAAGAAGAAGTGCATGCTGTTGTCGCATTAGTGGACAGTGATCGACGCCATACGATTTGTGAGCTCATCCACGATACCGGATTAGCGCATATGACTGTGCTTCGCATCCTGAAGGAACGCCTGGGCATGCGAAAAACTGCATGATAATGGGTTCCGCTTGACTTTACAGAAATGCAGAAATGGATGCAACGACGCTGTTCAGACGCACTAGGAGCACTATGAGCGCGAAGGAGAGGCTTTCTTACGCCGCATCGTAACATTGGATGAGACATGGGCTCCATTGTACGAGCCAAAACTGAAACGCTAATCCAACGAATGGCGTCATTATGGATCTCCGCGAAAGTCGAAAGTGTGTCAGAGCCCCAGTATGGTGAAAGTTCTGGTGATTCTCGTATACGACTTTGATGGTGTTATCCTAACGCTTTACATTGCTCCACGGCAGACCGTATATGCACAGTATTGTTGTTCGTTTTTGGAGCGTCACCTGCGACCAGCTTTGCGAAAGAAGCGGTGACACTTTCTGCACAACCTACCCATCGTTTTGCACGACAATGTGAGGGTGCATACAGCGCAAGCTGTGGTAGCTCTGTTCTGTCGATGGGACTGGGAAGTAGTGTACCATCCACCATACTCCCCGAACTTAAGTCCTTGTGACTTTGATTTTATTCCGAAGATGAAGGAACCACTTCGTGGCATTCGCTTCAGAACTGTTCCAGAGATTCGACAGGCAGTAGACCGCTCCATTCACACCATCAACAGAATAGGCTCTGCTAACGGTATACTATGCCTTTCACATCGCTGGCAGTGGGTTCTACACAAAGCTGGTGACTACTTTGAAGGACAGTAACAGGTGCAAACATGTAACTGTTTTGTATTGGTTGTGAATAAATAGTTGCCACTATTTAAGTTCCAACCCTCGCATAAACCTTGTAACATATTTGTAACGCTTGCATATCTGAAGATGGCAGTATAACTTTACTAAAACTACAAATCAGGACATGAATCAATTGTGATCTGGGTACTATAACTTCTATTTTAGAAGCTTTTTTTACAATTATATTTTTATATTATTCCTAGGCATATCTAAAACATCCCGGTGATATTGTTCTAACTTACCATTCAGCCTAGCCACAAGGATATTTTTTTCAAAACTCAGTCCTCACTGACACAAGATGTTCTTGTCAGAAGGTACACCTGGGGTTATGAACGAATGTAATGTATCATAGAACAAAAGATTTTTTCATGTTACAGATGACCAGATCTGAACAAATCATTCATCAGTGACTCCGTCTTCTTCCACTCCATAGGCAAATAGTGTATTGAAAATGTTCTGATTCTCACAAAGGCAAGGGAGCCTTGAAGTCTTAAGCTTTTGAATTTTTAATTTTCATTACATCATTGTAAAGCTGACTGGAAGTTAACTCATGTGAAATCTTCACCTCGTTTCCAATTCAACAATACACCTGTACAAAAATGCAGCACTTGGATGTCTGTTTTATTGGTAGTCCTTTCTGTTTAACTGTTTTCTTTACAGATGGTGTGAAGTAGCCATCGGTGGCTTCCTTTATACTGAATAACTTGTATGTCTTGCATATGATGAGAGGTGCAGGATGTTGTCAAGAAGTAATGACTGTGTCCCAGTCATTAGAAACTTCAATAACTTGATTCTGTTTCTTATATGAAATTAAGAAAAAATCCTGATCATTGCACAATAAAGATTGACCTCTCATGGGAAAGAGTTAAGTTATTCTGTAGAACATTTTCAGGCTGTGCACCAGCAAATGCATGAACTACATCCAGAGAAAAAATTTATTCTGTTCAGTACTTCCATCTGAAATCAAAATTAAATCTCTTTCCAAATGTTTCTTATAGTTCAATTAATGAAACAATTGTGAGGTCACATAATTTTGCTCCCTCTTGGCAACTCCTTCATGATAACTTAACATTATGGCTTCATCAGTGAAAAAGTCATGAACACCAACAACATAACATCATAGTTTTATTGTATAAAATATTCAGT